>NC_142931.1:105173708-105176208 GCF_046866305.1 Octopus bimaculoides | reverse complement strand
AAACAACTTTGCCCGGACTTGTGCCTCGCAGGGTAACTTTCTAAGTGCAATCCCATTGTCATTCATGACCGAAGGAGGTCTCCTCATATGCATGTACATATATGTATATATATATATATATATATATATATATATATATATATATATATATATATATTTATTTATTTGTGTATGCATATATATATATATATATATATATATATATATATATATATATATATATATATATATATATATATATATATATATATATATATATTTATTTGTGTATGCATATATATATGTTTATATGTGTGTGTGTGTGAATATAAATATTCATGCATTTATACATGTATATGTGCGTGTATATGTATGAATGTATTTATGTGGACAGAAAGAAAGAGATTTAAAGCGTTGTTCCAGTATGGCAGAAGTCCAATGACTACAAAAGAATACACACACACATACATGTGTGTGAGTCCACGTGTATATATGTATGTATATATATGTACATTAAATGTGACTATCTAAGGTGGCAATCTGGCAGAAACGTTACTAATCTGGGCAAAATGTTTAGCGGCATTTCGTCTGTCATTATGTTCTGAGTTAAAATTCCGTCGAAGTCTACTTTGCCTTTCGTCCTTTTGGGGTCGATGAAATAAACACCTGTTGAGTATTGGCATCGATGAAATCGATTTATCTTCTTCCCCAAAATTGCTGGTTCTGTGCCAGAATTCGAAATCAATGTACGTCTATCAGTATAAGGATGGGCTGAAAAGTTACAAAGGCTGATTATGAAAGAGTTTTGCTAGGGCTGTGAAATCTTGTATGCATTAATTTCAACGCTTCTTATTCATAACTTCACGGTTTCTTTTCAGGTAAATTGAAATCTGACTGTTCAAAGAAAACTTCAAAAGGAACTAGTAGCAACTTCCTTTGAAAATGGACAAAATTTGGCATCGTGGTGTTACCAAGTACCTGCAGAAAAAAAAGTTTAGCCCCGACGAATATTCATACAGACATTAGAGGATGACCATCCAGCTTTATCAGCAGTGCAAAAGTGGGCAGCTGAATTTAGGCGGGGAACGGAGAGTCTTGAAGATGACCTAAGCTCTGGACGTCCTGAAATTGCCACTACCGAGGAAAACATTGATCATGTTTACTACATGATGATGGATGACAGGCGATTGACTAAAAATCAAATAGCCAATGCTATTGGTATATCCCGTGAGAAAGTTGCGAATATTCTGCATGAAGGTTTCTGCTCGATGGGTGCCACGTCTTCTGACACCTGATCAAAAGCACACCAGGCTGATCGCATCATGGCAAAGTCTGACATTGTCTGAAGCATATCCAATTGATTTCCTCGAACGTTTCCTAATCCAGGATGAATGTTGGTTTCATCAATGAATCAGAGACAAAGAGAAAATCTATGCAGTGGAAACATTTCTCCTCACCGCTCCAAAGAAGGCTAAGGTCGTTTCATCTGCAGGGAAGGTGTTGCTTCAGTTTTTTTGGGATGGAAAAGCATTGTGTTTATTGACTATCTTCAAAAGGGTCACACTATGCCAACCCGCTGAGGTAGTTACGAAAGGCTGTCAAGACCAAATACCCAGCAAAATTGAAGAAAGAGGTCTTGTTTCATCAGGACAATGCTCCAGCATATAAATTCTTAGTTTCAATGGCTGCTGTGCATGACTGTGGCTTTGAACTGGTTGATCACACTCCCCATTCTCCTGATTTCCCCTATGCTGACTATCATCTGTTCTCCAACATGAAAAAACACTTGGCTGGGAAGCAGTATAGCAGTGATGATGTCATGTCTGCAACTGATGACTTTTTTGAGATACATAGATAAATCAACACACATTATTTATAAGCAAATGAAAGAAAATGCATTGTGTAAAGTTTATTCACACACATGCATATATATATATATATATATATATATATATATATATATATATATATATATATATATATATATATGTCGTTGAATGCTCGAAATGAGGAGTAGATAGACAACCGACATGTATGTATGTATATGTATTGAAAAGTTGCTGAGACAGTATAACAGTTATCCTTTGCTTAGAACTCCATTTAAATCTATGTGTGGCCAACTTCCAATCAAATATTTAATACAGTGTGTCCTCCGATTTTCGTTTGGTAATATAGACATTTGAATGGATTATAGAGAGTATATCTAAGATCAGAATGAAACTGAATATTTGATAAAAAATTTTTCATTATAATATCATAAATTACATAGTCTTTACACGTGTTTCACTAGCGTATACCAGAATGCTATATGGTAATTGTTATAAAGACGTTTATATAATTACCCTGTAATGCACAAAAAATAGCCATTGTTAGTTTATCAACATCTGTTGGCGGCCAAATACAGTTTGAGAACTGGAGTAAATTACTATTTTCTTTCGATGATCTGGCGTTAGATATGTAGCAGTATCTGATGCTTCAGTAATACATTAATTATTTTGAATACACATACTACGTCTGTCCC
>NC_142931.1:105128708-105168708 GCF_046866305.1 Octopus bimaculoides | reverse complement strand
CCACCACCACCACCACCACCATCACCACCACCACCACCACCACCACCACCACCACCACCACCACCATCACCACCACCACCACCACCACCACCACCACCACCACCACCATCACCACCACCACCACCACCACCACCACCACCACCACCACCACCACCACCATCACCACCACCACCACCACCATCACCACCACCACCACCACCACCACCACCACCACCACCACCACCACCACCACCACCACCACCACCATCACCACCACCAAATGCTAAATCATGCTTAATAACTTCTACACATGTAACTCGGAATCCTAAAATCTGTTACTATTCCTAACACGAAAGATCATGTCTGGTGTGTGACTGTCACCTCACTCATCTTCCAGGGATTCGACGCACTAGTAAAAACATGATACTAAACCACCACCAAATCCACAGTAGAAATATCTCTTACAGTGGCAGTGTTGGTCCAGACATTCATCAAAACCCAGAAGCCACCTAGATATCTACTGTAAAATCAACAGCCGTAAACCATTTATTTATAACCATATTCAACAGTGCAACCATATCAACTCCAGACAACAACAAGAAAATTCACTCACAATGTTCAGATCATTCCTACAGCTTTTTCCGACCACAACATTATACAATATATGTATATGGTTCAAAGAGGGCAACACACAAAAATAACATCACACATGACTCACTTCCCAAAAGAAGAAAATTTTTATTTTGACATGATGAATCAGGCAAAAGAAATAAAAAAAGACTTCTACTTCTCACACAGCACCAACCACTGCTGTCCCAGTGCACAACCACACCATTGCTGTCATTAACCCACAAACTCAATTCTATAATAATGCTGAATGTACAAGATCTTTCACTCTCCACAAATTCAACAAAAGTATCATATCTTAGAGACCTTGCACAGCGAGAGAGACCTTGTACAGTGAGAAAAAACAATATGTATAACACTAAGTGAAACGCACCTGACCACAGACATATTGGATGCAGAAGTACAGATTATGTACTATTCAGAACTGATCACAGAATACGGAAACCAGGAGAAATTGCTATTTTCATTCAAGAAGACCTGGCAATAAATGTCCTCCTCTCCCATTCCAACACAGTGTGCGATACACTGACAATGCATATGATTGACCTCTATGTGATGATAGGCATTATCTGCTGTTTTCCTGATGCAGCTAACTACAGAGATCACTTCAAAGATGCTTTGTCGCTCATAAGCCAAACCTCAAATGAGGCCAGACCGCTGACCATTGTACTTTTAGCAGTGGATTTTAGTTTCCCTAGTCTCAGCTGGCCTGAGGGTTATATCCAACTTGGAATTATGCAATTGAATAGGAGAGATATGAATGCTCTTTTCGATACTACCAAAAGATTTCCTCATGCAACAAATCATTACTCGTCCAACTAGGGGAAATAGCATACTCAATCTAGTCTTTACCATCAATACAGACTTCACTCACAATGTTCAGATCATTCCTACAGCTTTTTCCGACCACAACATTATACAATATATGTATATGGTTCAAAGAGGGCAACACACAAAAGTAACATCACACATGACTCACTCCTCATGAACTTGAATTTCAGGAAGGCCAAGTGAAATGAAATCGAAACTGAAACCCTCGAAATAAACTAGTATCAACACATTTGTTAACGAGGGAATAAAGTTTCTGTACGAAGAGTTAATCAGGGTTTGTTGAAAGCATGCCCCATATAAACAGGCCTATTCCCGCAAGTATCCGATTCCGTGAGATAGACGGATACTAATGTGTAACAGAACCAAATCAACAAAGCATCTAATAAACCAAACTCTCAACATATGAGATTGGGGTGGGGGCGTAAAGAACATCGAACCTGACTTAAAACTATCTCATGAAAAAGAAACTTCGCGAAGTGAACAACGACCAGTGTAAAATATAAAATCTATTTCTGAGTTCTATTTCCACTTTGCTAAGCAAAAATCAGCTACGCATAACCAGATTGGTTATCGGGGTCGGTAAAATAAGTACACCAAAATTTTGACACCATGTTTAAGTGAAGTTAACAGTCTTTGAGTATTTATGAATGGCCATTACGTGTCTTCCACGTTGTGGTCATTTTAGTTTCAACACGTAGTCTCAGACCAAATCACTTGCCTGGCAAGTACATTTCTGAAGGTCTTATAAATTTCTTTGATTATTGTATTGCTATGATATCAGTTGGGATCACGATCTTAACAGTAATTCACTATCATAATATTATGAATGAAGCCAGGAATTATTGATATAGAAGTGAATAATTAGATGTGCTAAAATATTTAGCTAAAAAAACGGGACAATGAGGTTTAAGACGCTGAAAATATTGGAAACCTGAATTAATTTTTCAATAAGAGACAAAAGATGATTTCTGTTAACTATTTTACATATTTTAAGACGCTTCAATACCGCACTTTATTTCAACAATTCATATGTAATAATCTTGAAATAGAAAATGATCAGACTTGGGTTTATAGTAATCATTTTCCTGAAATAAATAATATCGATAGATCTACTAATATGAAAGTACGTGTCAAATATTTGTCAAACGCCAGTCCCTCCAACTAAACAAACTGGACTATTATGCTGAAGAGTAAATTAGAATATTATTTAATAAATAGAATATTGTTATTTATATTTGTTTTTCTCATATATATTTTTTATAGCAAACACAACGGTCCCAGTAAAAATGTCTCAACTCTAAGCTTAGAACTGTTGTGCACCGTTAATCAGCCCAAGAATTTCTGTTCACAGTTAATATTTTGCAAATTGAGTCGGGTATCAGGCTAGTATACAAAACAGCTTAAACGGACTGGCACGGTAGAAATAAGTTTGGGCATGAAAATAAACATATTACGTAGTTTTGTTAATTTGACTTATTTGGAATATCATTATACACACACGCACACACATAATACAGTAGTGTTGATGATGGTGGTGGTGGTGAGGATGGTTGAGGTGGTAATGGTCGTGGTAGTGGAGAATACCGGAAAATTGAACTTTCATCGAAGATTGCGGAATATACGAAAAAAAAATGCATCCTCTCTACTTAACTTCTTCCTAACTCCTTGAGCAAATACATTCAAACACACACATACGCACACGCACATGTACACATACACACTTCCACACATGTCAGTGTGTGTATGTGTGTGTGTGTGTGTATGTGTGTGTGTGTGTGTGTGTGTGTGTGCGTGTGTGCGCGCACGCGCACACATGTGTTTGTGTATGTATGTTCTACTTTTTGCCTATTGAATTCTATAAGAAAGAATGTATTGACTTAAACAGGTATTTTCTTTTCTTTTCTTGTATTGTCTTATAAATGTCAAATGAAAAACGTAAATATTTCACCATTCTGTTCCTCCTGCCTTTTTATTCCAATGGATTCATGATAAAGGGAGACAAACAATAACAACGACATTTGCAAGATATACTAATGGTTATAAAAGCCAATTAATTAATTCAGTAAACATTAATCTCATTAACACACTTATTTTAATCATTGTCGCTTCACAGAAGACTCGTTCTGTGTACGTGGCTTGTGCAACGTATCTAATAATAATAGTAACTGCTTGTGGCTACCTTTCCATAACCGTATACGGAAAGTGAAAGTATTTCTTCAGCAGTCCCATTGCGTGGAACCCTGGGCAAGTGTCTTCTACTATAGCCTCGAGTCGATTATATATATATATATATATATATATATATATATATACATATATTTCGCTTTTGGATTTGGTTTGCAAGATTCTTTATGTGAGTTCGTGTGTTGAAGCATAGTCATTTTCTTTGTGTGCCTTATAATTTAACACACTCACCGGTAATATTTCCACTTATTTTTATTTTCATAAAAATTTCGTTTCTTTCTCCCCAGATACAACAGTATATATATATATATATATATATATATATATATATATATATATATATATATATATATATATACGTGTGTGTGTCTTTATGTCTGTTTGTCCCCCACCACCGCTTGACAACCGGTGTTTGTATGTTTACGTCCCCGTAACTTAGCGCCTCGGCAAAGAGGAACTAATACAATAAGTACCAGGTTAAAAAGAAAAGTTTCCTGGGGTTAATTTGTTCGACTAAAACCCTTCAATGTGGTGCTCCAGCATGGCCACAGTCAAATGACTGAAACAAATAAAAAAATAAAAGAATATGTATGTGTATATGTGTGTGTATGTATATTTGTGTATGTATGTGTATACACATCACGAACGCAAAACATTCAGACAGTTAGGTGATACAAGAAAGGGACAACAAAACATCCAGATAGACGATACAAAGAAAACAAGGATGGGTCATTCGGAGTTTTCTTTCCTCAGTCGGGATCCAGATTATCTTTGCAATTTCGGCTGGTTATTCTCGATATTTCTCCAATCTGGCCAACCCCAAGGAAAAACTAAGCTAAGAACATTAGATTCTTTAAAAGAAAGCAGTGAATGTATACAAAAACAAGGACGGAAAAAAAACGAACAATGTTACACAAATGCAGTAAGAAAATTAATAACAGGACATAACAACAGATGTCTTTCGACTAAGGACGAATTAAATTAAGCTGGCGTGTGTGGAAATAAGGCCTTACGGCAGGGAATATATATATATATATATATATTAATAATAATAATATAACAACAAAAGAATGAATGAGACCTCGATATTATGTAAATAAAGGAATTTATCTATATCTGTATCTATATCTATACCTATCTATATATATCCATACACACACACATAAACACATAATACATGCACACAAAAATACATACAGAAAAAATATATAAACATAAGCGATTCAGCTGAAAAAATTAAAGAAATAAATTTTTTTTACGGAAATTGTCGAAAAAATAGTTTCGCATTTCGTATACGGTTATCGAAAGATAGCCTTGCTTGTGTAATTTGGAAATGTCTTCGCCTATCTACAATTGTTATGTGTTGTCAGTTGTCCAATTCTTATCTATGTATAATGTGGTTTGCTCTAAATAAATAACTACTTATGGTGTTGTTTAAAGAAGATTTGGCTGTTGATTCTACTAGGTCGAGAGAGCACGTAAAAAGGTTTCGTGTTTGCTGTTTCCATGGCGTCAATCATGACGTCCGGTATATTCGAGTGACTAAAATTGCATAACTTTAAAAGCTTTTATTTTCTTATTAATTTCTAGAAAAAACGAATGAGATTTTCATTATTTAGCATGTAAAACTACATTTATAACTACATTTAAAAAAAAATAATCTAGTGAAAATTTGAAAAACTGATGTGGTTGGAAGAAATTAAACAAAATCCTCTTTAAGTTCTGTGTTCAAATTCTGCCGAGGTCGACTTTGTCTTTCATCCTTTCGGGGTCGGTAAAATAAGTACCAGTCTTGCACTGGAGTCGATTACATCGACTAGCCCCTACCCGAAAATTTTCAGGTATTGTGCCTATAACAGAAAGAAAGCAGTGAGCCGGCATTTCTTCTGCTTTTATGTTTTGAGTTAAAATGCTGCCAAAGTCCGCTTTGCCTACTATCCTTTCAAGATCGAGAAAATATAGTTACAGTCAAGTATTGGGGTCAATTTAATTGACTTTCCCCCTTCCCACAAATTTCAGGCCTTGTACCTATAGCGTAAAGAATTAATTAAGGCGGCAAGATGTCAGAATCGTCGGTGCGTCAGACAAAATGCTCAGCGGCATTTCTTCCGATTCTTTATGTGCTGAACTTAAATGCCACCAAGGTTCACTCTAACTTTCGTCCTTTCGAGGTCTATAATATAAAATAGCTGTTAAGTACAGGAGTCAACGCAATCGACTTGCTCCATTTATAAAATTGCTGGCCTGGTGCCAAAATCTGAAACCATTAAGAGTTAAAATATTTTTGGCAGGGCACGGGGCAGATCGTTTTTTTTTCTTAGGGCATTGTTTCGGTTTATGGTCACAAACTGAAGGTTGAAATATTAGTTTCAAATTTTGGCACAAGGTCAGCAATTTTGGGAGAGGGGTAAGTTAATTATATCGACTCCAATGTTCAACTGGTACTTATTTTATTGACCCCGAAAGGATGAAAGTCAAAGTCAACCTCGGTGGAATTTGAACTCAGAACATGAAGATGGAGGAAATTTCGCTAAGCACCTCGCCCAGCGTGCTACCGATTCAGCCAGCTCGCCGCTTTAGCTAAAGTTGAAATAGTACTTCATCCAGGTGGGCATTGCCAATAAGCACTCACTCACTTTTTAAAAAAGAAAATTGTTCGGATTCCTTTGTTTTCAATAAGAATTACGATTTTACCAAAAACAAAGTATTAAAAGTTTTAGTTTTGATCCTCCTCTCTATTTCTTTTTCTATTTTTAAGCTAATTTCTTTTTGATTTTCTTCTGGAGGTGATGGAGGAATTCCTCGATTAAAATAACGGAGAATACGATTTAGAAAAAAAAAAAAAAAAAGAAAATGTTTGAATACTTCAATGCCGATTGCTTACGAAAAATTTCCTACTATAAATTTTATAGTCATAAAGTGAAAGAATGCCTTTTATTTCTATATTTAAGTTAAAGATATCTCTCTTACTTTTCATTTCTTTCACGCATCAGACAGCGGCCATGCTGGAGTACAATCTTAAAAGGTTTAGTCCAATGGTTCTCAACTGGGGTCCATATGACCCTTGCGGGTCCATATAAGATTTTTGAGGGTCCACGCAACAAAATAGTAAATTAGGGATCTACAATAGTATTTTAAGGGCCCCTGAAAAAATTTTGCTTTAGACGTATGTATTGGCATATATTACAAAAACAGCTATGTTTCTTTCTCTAATATTTTACTTAGTTCGGCCTTCACAAGTGAATGTGTGATTAACGAAATTGGAAATAATACATTTCTAAATCTCTCAGAGAGATTTATGCAGTAGTGATACGATGAAGTAGTTGTATGCTGTCAACTTAATGTGACAGTCCCCTAGAATTATTATATGTTTACAAGAGCTTAACAGGCATCTTCGATTAGCAGGTCATGCTACTCCAGACTGATGACGAGCAAAGACTCAGAAACATGTCTCTGGATGCAGGCTTAGCTGGGTGGGATGCTTGTCTCCCCCTTGTAAACATAAGAACACAGGAAATGTGTCAAGGCCGACAGGAAGCGGTGCTGCTTCCTAGGTCTAACCAACAGTAGTATTATTCCCTTCAGGAGACTGTCACATTAAGTTGACAGCATACAGCTACTTCGACAAAATTGGAATTTTGAAAGAAGTTTCTATAATACTAGTTTTTAAACACCGAATGGCTAGGGGGCGGGTCTACCAGAATAGCAATCAAAGTAAAATAGTCATCCAAGGGGTCCATAGTAAAAAATGTGTTAGTCAGGAAATCGCCACCCGCAGTTATTTATTTATTTTAAAGCCTGGTACTTATCCTATCGGTATCTTGTGGCGAAATATCAGGTTATGAGGGAGTGAACAAAAGGTGGTAGGGCACACGCACACACACACACACACACACACACACACACACACACACACAGAACATACATACATACATACATATTTATATGTACGTAGGTATCTGTTCCTCTGATTTCGTAGTATACACTACTTCCTTTTTTTCACCCGACTCGGTGCTTTACCATTTAAGTACCTGATTCACTCGAGTCCTGAACTTATATATATATATATTGTGTTACTATACATATGTCTTGTCTCAAGCAGTACAACTTTTATTTTCTTTATATATTGTTTGTTTGTATATTCACATTTATGCATCGCGTTTGTTGTTTTCGTCACTGTCCTCAACGTTCGGTCGCTACTCCCAACAGTTTTTCGCAGTTGACGCCACGAAAAATGAACAATATTATCGTTAAAGGCATGAAGTTGTAATGATTCTTTTGAACGATAACTGACGAGGCAAGAGCACGTCCATGTCTTGTGTGTGAATTTTCCATTCATACCATTATCGAGCTTCTGTTTAAATTTTCAAACCTCTCTCTCTCTCTCTCTCTCTCTCTCTCTCTATGTATGTATGTATACACACATAGACACATATTCATACACATATATATATAGTTCAAATTTACAGAAAACAAAAGACGAAGACAAATGAGGGAACGACAAGCAAGTGTATTAGTTTAACGCTCAGGAAGAATGGAAAAGTCTTTAACGTTTCGAGCCTACGCTCTTCGACAGAAAGAATAAAAGTATATGTATATTTATTTATATATATATATATATAAGACGAGCTTTTTTTAGTTTTCGTCAACCAAACCCGCTCACAAGGCTTTGGTTGGCCCAGGACTAGAGTGGAAGTGGCGCAGTGTGACTGAACCCAAGATTACATGGTTGAGAAGCAAACTACTTAGCCACAGAGCCATGCCTGCGCCTAAGTATGTATGTATATTCGATTGAAGCAATAACCAAACATTGTTAGGCACTTTTCCACCCCAGACTGCGTGGCAAGAAAAGAAAATTTCAACAAGACTTTAACTAGAAATAAGTGAATATTTTTTAATATTCTTTTCGTAAGAAATTTATATTTTACAAATATTTCATGAAAATTAAGATTTGCATTTAATAATTACATATATAACACGTATGTATATGATCCATAAATAATACATAGTTACATTAGAATACAAATTCCAAACCGAAGAAAACATAAATAGGAGCAAAGAAGAAAAAAAAAAAGAAAAACACAATTCAACATTAAGTGCATCAATTTGGTTACACGCCACAAGGTTCAACAGAACCTACTGAAATAGGACAACACGCTCGCAACATTGCCACGGGTGATGGTGTGACTAAGGTGTTGCAACAGCCAAGCACCCTCACAGGGCATCACCTGATAGCTCGGTAAGGCGAGCCACCAACGATGACAGGAATTGGGCTGTTTGTAGACCTGCCCCTCCAAACGTCTCAAACGTCACAGGCTGAAAGAAACGGTTCACTGACAAGTCCCGATACTTAAGGATTTTATTCTGTTTGGCTACAGAAGCAGTGATCCTCCCATTTACCGCAGTATCCAGGATGTGGGAGGGAGCAAAGGAGTCACAAACTGTGACGTCCCAAATGAGGCACCTAAGGTTCTGAAAAAGGGAATTGATTGAAGAAAGCAAACTGTGTGGACTACTGTATAATCATTGGGGCCTGAGATTATCGACTCCACCTTTACTATCCTGGATTCGAACTCATTGTTATCAGAAGAGGGCGTTAAGCTAGAATGAACTTCTCAAGAGCTGAAGCGAGTTTCGGTCATCAAAGTAAAGAAGATAAATAAATTGTGCCTTCAGGTAAGATAAGAAATTAAGAATAGAGGGTTTGTAATAGTGTGTGTGTACGTTTATCTGTACGTGTGTATGTATACATGTGAATATATGTGTGCGTATGTGTAATATGTCTAAATGTGTGCATGTGTGTGTGTGTGTGTGTGTGTTCGGCAAACAGGAATGAAAGTTACGCTCACTGAGCACCACTACTACTACTACTACTACTACTACAACCACAAGTACAACAACCACCATTGCTACCACCACCACCACCACCACCGGTAGTAGTAATAATAGTAGTAGTAGTAATTGTAGTAGTAGTAGTAGTAGTAGTACTTTGCCTCCTGTTAGCTCAGCTATTTATAAAATGAACGTTATTCAGGCTGTTGCTTTCAGTCGGAATATTATCATTTTTGTTTTTTCGTTTTTCTTTACTTGATAAAAATAGGAAGACATAAAACAGTACTACTGTGGCTGCTGGTGTTACTGGTGTTGGTGCTGCTGTTGTCCACAAAAAAAGACAAACAATATCAGGAGAAATGTTATGAATTAACTGATGTCAGTTTCGTCGAGTGATATTAACACACATAATATAAAGGAATACTAATTAATGTTAATTATGAAGGAATATTAATATTAGTTACAAGGGATATTAATATTCATTATAAGGAATAACAATATTAATATTCATTATACACATCGTAAAAGAACTACATATATTATAAAGGACATTTTTCCGCATTTTAGCCTTCCATTATTCTTGTTTACTTCGTTTTCTAATCTTCGTTTGTCGTCCGGCTTTTTCTGGTCTCTCTCTCTCTCTCTCTCTCTCTCTCTCTCTTGTAGATACCAGCTATTTTCTGGTCTAAGCTATATTGTATACACACGCAACGTTTAACACACATTTTAACTTTTTAAAATATCCAACATTCTGTTATTCATTTAATAATAATTATAGAAATAATCCTTTCTACTAAAGGCACAAGGCCTGAAATTTGAGGAAGGGGGGTTAGTCGATTACACGACCCAGTACACAACTGGTACTTTTATCAACCCCAAAAGAATGAAATGCAAAGTCGATTTCGACAAAATTGGAATTCAGAACGAGCAGACGGATGAATTGCCGCTAAGCATTTTGCCCGGCGTGCTAACGATTCTGCCAGTTCGTCGCCTTAATAATAATAATAATAATTATTATTATTATTGTTTCATTTATTAGCCACTAGGGCCAACATATAAGGGACGATACAGTAGAAATGGACAGTGGGGATTTTACACAGAAACAACGAGTTCACAATTAAAACAATAACAATGTATTTCCAACAAAATATAACAATGAAAGTTCCCCAATAGGGCGGGTGTGGAGAGGTAACCACCTGGAGTTGGCTCAGGTACCCTACCAATCCTGAACCACTCGACGCTTCGAGGGCATCTGGGAAGAGTACCCTTCTCCCTCTCAAATTCACTAGCCTACTGACTCATTATTAGAGTAGGTCCACTCACACGTGCCATTTTCGCTACACTCACCCACCTTTTAGCAAACGAAATTTGAAAAAGTTGATGAGTGATTGGCCAAAGAGAAAAGTGTCTGTCTTCAGTCCTTTCAACCTGGTTCGCCATACAACCTCTTTCGCTACTGCGATCAGACAGAGGAAAATTGCCTGCCCTTCCGGACCGAAGGAAGGCGGCGGATCAGTCTTCACTATGAATTCAGCCGATAGCTGGGTCCGTCCTACACGGGATAACAACTGTTCGACATAACTCCACAGGTCAGTAATGCAAGGACACTGGACGAGTGCATGCAGAAAGGTTTCGTCGCTCTGCGCGCATCTCGGGCAGGTCTGTATGACAGCACTTCCGTGCCTGTAGAGTTTATCTCGAACCGGCAGTGCCCTCCCTGTAGCACTGCCAAGCTAGGGATTTCTAGAAGTTATCCATCGTCCCTGGCTCGAAAGTCCTGAACAGACTGGCTTGTTCGATTTCGTCAACGCCTAGCGTCTCTCCAAGTGCACTAATCCTCTATAGAACTCAAGAGTGGATGTTCCACTGATCACATTGCCTACCTGGCAAAGGGCAGTGAGTACCTGGCAATATTCCAGATGCCAGTCACCCTTCCTCGGTCTCTTCTTGACCCAGGACTGCAGCTCAGTCAAGGAGACTAGCTGTGGAAAAGCCTGTTTGACAAACAGCGACCACACCTGTTCACCGTTTAGGCAGAATATCTGGAGATACCGCAGCTTCAGCGCATGTCTGCGTATCATTAACCACAGCATGCCTAGCCCTCCGCGTAGAGGGTGTTGGCAGCAGATGGACCGCCTCACCAATGGAACCTGTTCCCTCCACAGGAATTTGAAGAGGAGACGTTCTAACTTGGGATGGCGCGATCGGGAGCAAAGCACGACGGTCAAGCGGTAGTAGATGACGGACGCGATGTATGCATTCGCTCCCTCCGCTCGTCCTTTCAGTGATAGCTTCTTCCCAGCCCATTTCTGGGTGAGACTGGCTACCCTGCTCATCACCTCGTCCTAATTCTTATCCACCTGGAGGTCTGGTCCGAACCAAACCCAAAGCAACTTTACTAGTCCGTCCGTCCAGCGACCAACGACGCTGTTGGACGGCATGGACTTGCCTCTCCTGGTACCGAGTTGCAAACCCACCGACTTTTCCGGGTTAAGTCTTGCTCCTGTCAACTTTTCATATTCCTCCAATGATGTGCCGACCACCTCGATTTCTGAGATGTCCGACACCATCACGGTAATGTCGTCCGCATACGCCAAACCAGCTCTCCTGCGCCCCGGTTCGAGCGGGATGCCCTGCAGCAGCTCCAGCTTCTGCAGTAAAGGCTCAAGAGTCAATACGTACAGAATGGAGGAGAGGGCACCCTTGACGGACCGATCGGAAGAGCTGAAACGGTTCCGAGAAGTAGCCATTAACTTTGACCACCGAGCAGATGTCGCTATGCATTGCAGCGATCCAACCTCTGAAGCCAGCCACTTTGAGGACAGCCTCTAGATATCGATGGTCAACCCTATCGAATGCTTTCGATTGATCTAAATTGATCAGCGCCCCACCGAAGCTAGGTTTACACCCTACCCTTTCTATGATGTATCGCACGAGGTGGAGGTTGTCGTGTATGAACCTAGTCGGGATTGCGACTAAACATAAACAAAATGATATAATATGCATTGAAATAACCGTGAGGAAAATTCGTCACATCTAAAGAAAATGAGTCAGATTCTGTACATGAACTTAAACTTGTCTCCCTTGAATTTCGAAAGTCATTGACGTCTGTTACTTTATTTGAACAGAACCATTGGAATGGTTTGCAGAGAAAATTTCAACTTTTTATAACAACCAGTATTGTGATTATTCTTTTCATAAAAAAATATTTACCATGCTGAGAGTAAAACCTACACAAAAGAACATTAGTTTCAAAAGAGAGAGGATTGTTGCTATACTCGATGATATTTTTAAAAAGGTGGAGATATTCCTGGGTTATTTGGGTGTCTACACTTCTACATTCACCAGAGAAATGAGTGTCGTGTAGGTTGTGTCGCCGTCTGAATCTATCGGACTAACCTCTACTAGCTATGGATACTTATGAATGATCTATTTTTTGCTAACATTTGAAGATGCCCTTTGCTTTTATGGTTATAAAAAAGTTGGTTTAACCCTTTTATTTCTGTTGAAATACTGCTTTTGTTTCAATTAATTTCTAAAATAATGAAGGTTTTAGTAAAATAACTGAGCCATTATTAAGATGGTTTAAAGAACACAAATTCTTTCAATAATAGGTACAAGGCCTGGAATTTTGGAGAGAAGGCTAGTCGATTACATTGATCCTAGTGTTCAACTGGTACTTATTTTATCGACCCCGAAAGGATGAAAGGCAAAGTTGACCCCGGCGGAATTTGAACGCAAAACATAAAGGACCGGAAGAAATGCTGCCAAGCTGTTGCCTCCGATCGCACTAATGATTCTGCCAGCTCGATGCCTTTGTAAAGAACAGAAATTAATATGAAATTTTGATGGAAGGTTTTATTTTAGACTATGGAAAGTTTGTATCATAAAAACAGGGACAGTCTCAGGCGAACTGGTATCAAAAGCATTCATAGTATGTTTCACCAATATGACAGCCGTATACCTCATTTGTTTTTTAAAAAAAGATTACTCTTTATATTCTTTTATTTGTTTCAGTCATTTGACTGCGACCATGCTGGAGCACCACCTTTAGTCGAACAAATCCACCCCAGGACTTATTATTTGTAAGCCTAGTACTTGTGCTAACGATCCCTTTTGCCGAATCGCTAAGTTACGGGGACGTAAACACACCAACATCGGTTGTCAAACGATGGTGGGGGACACAGACATACCAACACAGACACACATACACACACACACACACAGACACATACATACATACATACATACATACATACATACAGACAGACAGACACACACACACACACACACTCACACACACACACACACACATATATATATATAGCGAGGGTATGAGAGGTATTGGTATCTAGAAGACCCAAAGAGTTGCAGGTAACGCTAATTCAGTGGTATGGACAGACCGTAGTTAAACTCTTGGTTCGATAGTGATACGAGTGAGGAGTCTAATGTGGGTCTTGTATTAGTATGCATATATATATATATATATATATATATATTAAACAAAATGAGATAACAAAGCCAAGGCTGTGAGGAATTTTCAGGACATTTATAAGAAAAAAGGATGTAGATATAGTCTTACAGCTGTTCTGGGATATTATGGATATCCCTTCATCAGAGACGATGTGAGATGGTTAAATAGAGGTAAATATTTGAGTTCGAAATAAGGAATTATTATAGAAAAGGAGGAGGTAGGGAATATAGAAGGAGATAAGAGAATGAAAGTAGAAATAAAATATAAAATATATAAAGATATAGGCGCAGGAGTGGCTGTGTGGTAAGTAGCTTGCTTACCAACCACATGGTCCCGGGTTCAGTCCCACTGCGTGGCATATTGGGCAAGTGTCTTCTACTATAGCCTCGGGCCGACCAAAGCCTTGTGAGTGGATTTGGTGGACGGAAACTGAAAGAAGCCTGTCGTATATATGTATATATATATGTATATGTGTGTGTGTTTGAGTGTGTGTGTTTGTCCCCCCACCATCGCTTGATAACCGATGCTGGTGTGTTTATGTCCCCGTAACTTAGCGGTTCGGCAAAAGAGACTGATAGAATAAGTACTAGGCTTACAAAAAATAAGTCCCGGGATCGATTTTCTCGACTAAAGGCGGTGCTCCAGCATGGCCACAGTCAAAAGACTGAAACAAGTAAAAGAGTAAAAGAGACTATTGTAGTTGCAGTTCCATTATTCGAGGAAAGTGGTAAAAAAGTTTCCTGTACATGGTATGTAAGTTCCAATAGTAGTCATTTCAAAGTATGGAGCCGTGGATTCTGTGTTGTTCATTCGAAAGGGTCTTGTTGTGTGAATGAAAATTTGAGAATGTATTGGTAATATTTGTGGATAGATGGGGGTGGGGAGAGATGTGTATGATTAGAATGAAGAGATAGGTCAAATTGAAAACAGGAAGAGAAAATAAGAGGAAGAAAGAGAGAAAAAAGAGAGAAAGAAGAGAAAGAAAGAGAGAATAAAGGGAAGAAAAATATGAAAAGAGTTCGAATCCTACTGCATTTAACATTGCCTTTCATCTTATCAAGGACACTAAAATAGCAACCAGATCTTCCTCATTTTCATGTTCCAAAACTGAAACCAAATTACATTCACTTTTTTCTCTCTTTCTTCCTCTTATTTTCTCTCTCTTTTTTTTCTCTCTCTATCAAATCCACTCACAAGGCTATAGTAGAAGACGCTTGCCCAAGGTGCCACACAGTGGGACTGAACCCGAGGCCATGTGGTTGGTAAGAAAGCTACTTACTACACAGCCACTCCTGCCCTATACATACATACATACATACATATATATATATATATATATATATATATATATATATATATATATATATATTAATATATATATGTATATATATATATATATATATATATATATATATATATATATATATATATATATATATATATATATATATATATATATATATATATATATATACATATATATATATATATATATATATATATATATACACATATATATATATATATATATATATATATATATATATATATATATATATAATGCAAATAATCAGAAAATGGAGAAAACCTCAGATTAACAAACACACATCGATTGGAGCACATTTTTAGCTTATTTTTTAATACAAAGCATGACATAATAGGTGACGTAACATATCTTGCAGCCACTTCCGATCTGTTGCCAAAACGCTGTCTATAAATAAACAGCCGTAAGATATTTACGTCACCTATTTGCTATGTCATGCTTTGTATTAAAAAATGAGCTAAAAATGTGGTCGAATCGATGTGTTTGTTAATCAGAGGTTTTCTCCATTTTCTTATTATTTGCATTGGTTCCTGATAAACTCTCGTTTTTCCTGTTGTTAGCTGCACTTTACGTGTATGGTGTGCCTGCACACCAATGCCCGGGGATAATACGGGTAACGGATAGCGATAGCAAATACGGATATTTTATCCCTTAGTCGGTTATTATAACCGCTAACTCTGTTTACACTATATATATATATATTTATATATATATATATATATATATATATATATATATATATATATATATATATATATATATATATATATACATATATAAGGGAGCACTCCGTCGGTTACGACAACGTGGGTTCCAGTTGATCTGATCAACGGAACAGCTTGCTCGTGAAATTGACGTGCAAGTGGCTGAGCACTCCACAGACATGTATACCCCTAACGTAGTTCTCGGGGAAATTCAGCGTGACACAGAGTGTAACAAGGCTGGCCCTTTGAAATACAAGTACAACTCATTTTTGCCAGCTGAGTGGACTGGAGCAACGTAAAATAAAGTGTCTTGCTCAAGGACACAAAGCGTCGGCGGGAACTGAACTCACGACCTTACAATCGCGAGTCGAATGCCCTAACCACTGAGCCACACGCCTTCACACACACACACACACACACACACACACACACACACACACACACACACACACACACATGTCTGCGTGACTTCGTGTCTATGTCCCCACCACCGATTGGCAGCTAGTGTTGGTGTTTACGTCCCCGTACCTAGCGGTTCGGCAAAGGCAACCGATAGATTAAGTACTAGGCTTTAAAAAAAAAGTACTGAGGTCGATTCGTTCGACTAAAATTCTTCAAGGTAGAGCCCCAGCATGACCACAAACTAATGACTGAAACGAAAAATAAAAAGAAAACAATATGCTCCTTTGTTGATAAAATGAAGTCACCTTTCTCACCTGGCTGAAAGTTTTATTTCGTCCGCATTTTCATCACGATAGTTCTAATCGTTGACGTGTTCAAGTTCAAAGTCTTACTCATATTCGACTGACTTTCGCCAGCTTCGAATCTCTTAAACACTTGCAATTTTACATCCAGCATGAGGCTTTTTCTTGTCATTTCAGATGAAATTACACCATTTGAAGTTACAAGCCACTGGTGATGGATGTGTCAAAAAAAAAAAAAAATAAAGCTGTGGTAACATTTTTGGTGTATGAAGGAATATGGGCGAAGGTAAAAAAATACGCACCCCCGGTGTTCAAGGTTAGGGCTAGGGTTAGGGCTAGGGTTAGGATTCAGGGTTAGGGTCAGGGGTTAGGGTTAGGATTGAGGGTTAGGGTTGGGTTTAAGGTTAGAGTTTAGGGTTAAGTTTAGGTTTAGGATTAGGGTTACGCCGAAAACGAGTGGTGTGCGTATTCGTTACCTCCGCCGAATAGCATGAATCACAGTAGTATGAATCATAACCGCTTAAGTTTCTTTTCCCAAACAACCGATAAAATATGACAGTTATGACCTACGGTAAATATTGGTCATATAATGTTTGACATAAGACAGCACAAGGTAGAAGCAACAGCTGCTGTACATTTAAACTAGGAAGAATAACATAAACACATGCACTTATATGAAATCATGAGAAACTGTTTTCAGTAGTCAAAACATAAGCATTTCAGGAAAAAGTAACTATGCATAATTTTAGCTGTTTAATAAAAATAGTTAAAAGGAGTGTAAAATTTAAAAACATTAACAAAGCATTAAAAATAATTTGCTTATAGCTTGACGTACACTAATTCATTCAGTCTTTCGTGTGTCTGTGTGTGCGTGTCTGTGTGTGCATGTCGAACAGCTCGGCCCCAGGACTTATTCTTTGTAAGCCTAGTACTTATTCTATCGGTCACTTTTGCCGAACCGCTAAGTTACGGGGACGTAAATACACCAACATTGGTTGTCAAGCAATGATGGAGGGAAACACTCACACACACGCACACGCACATACACAGACACACACACACACACACACGACGGGCTTCTTTCAGTTTCCGTCGACCAAATCCACTCACAAGGCTTTGGTCAGCCCGAGGCTATAGTAGAAGGCACTTTCCCAAGGTGCCACGCAGTGGGACTGAACCCGGAACCATGTGGTTGGTAAGCAAGGTATTTACCACACAGCCACTCCTTATATATATATATATTATTGTGTCTGGGGAGAGTCATTCTCTTTTAGTGCCTTATTACTTAACACACTCACCGGTTCGATAGTCGTTGACACCTACAGTAATTAATGGTATTGATGTTATCTACACCAGCACTACTCAATGTGGCGGTCTACGGACCGGTGCCGGTCCGCGAGCCATCAGCTACCGGTACTCGGCGAGTTTCCAGAAAAGAAAAAAACCCCATAAAACAACAGTATAATTTCAGTAATTTCGCCTTATACACTGCCGTAAACAAATTATCAGCTGGCCGGGGGCGCGTGGTACTGACTGACTGTGGTAGGGATTGTGTAAGTAAACTTAATATATTTTTGATATGACAATATATTTTCTATTTACCATAGCTTACTGGTGTAGTATTAAGATTATATCAGTGTTTGCGCTTGTTGAAGGAAGTTGTTTCTAGCGATGTAGAAATATCAAAAGAGAATGAATTGAGGTAGTGGCGCTCTGGTGAGTGGCGATATCTGGTAACCTTGTGAATAGGCTGGTCACCCGAAGTTACCATCAAGAAGTTGAACAGAGAGCATCAAACGTCAGAAACAGATCTTTGAAGTGTTACACATAAATACTCATGCTTTGTGGGCTTCTTATAAAATAGCACTTCGAATTGCTAAAGCTAAAAGGCCATACATAATCGGTGAGACGCTAGTGATAGGCGAGCCTGCGGCAAAGAAAGTGGCTCAGGTGCCACTTTCAAATGACACTATAGCTCGACGAATTCACGATCTGGCTCACGATATGGAAGATCAGCTCATAGGACAGATTATATTATATAAAGTACTTTTCTTTGCAGCTTGATGAATGCACAGACTTTGCTAACCAGGCAGTTCTGATGGTGTATGTGCGCTTTGAAAAATGAAGGTGATTTGAAGGAATAATTTTTGTTTTCTCTGCCTCACTACCAACACAAACGAGTAGTTCTGAAGTGTTCAAGACTGTGAGCGACTACATCGTTAACAAATGTGGGATGGATTTCAAGTTTTGTGTAGGCGTATGTTCTAATGGCGCTGCCGTAATGACAGGACGGCATTCAAGAGTGGTTACCCAGATTAAGACGCTTGTCCCAGAATGCAAGTCGACGCACTGCTCCCTTCACCGAGAAAGTCTTGCAAAAAAAAAAAAATGTCAACAGAACTAAGTAGTGTGCTCAGCGAGGTAGTAAAAATTGTGAACCATGTGAAGACGAATGCTTTAAATTCGAGACTATTCACTGCATTATGTGATAATATGGGAACTAATCATAAACAGTTCTTATTGCATGCCAATGAACGTTGGTTATCGATGGGGAAATTCCTGTCAAGAATGTTTGAGCTACAAAACGAGCTTGCCGAGTTTCTTCAGGACAAAAATCCAAATTGGTCACAATTGTTCGGAGATGTGGATTAGTTAACCAAACTGGCTTATTTGGCTAATATCTTTGCTATCTGTAATGATCTCAACACCACGTGCTGGCAACGGTGGCTTCGTGTTTTACAATGGCAGACAAGATCGACGACAGAAACGAAAGCCAGAAGCATGGACGAGTCGAGTGTCAAGAGATTGTTATGACATGTTTCATCAATTAGCGACAATCACCGCTGAAGCAGGCGAAGACCTTAATATTACATCTCTACGAAATGTCATCAGAGAACACTTGATGAATCTGGCCGACCGGTTTCAGATTTACTTTCCAGCAGAAGAAGATCCACGGAGAGGGAATGGATGGATCCGAAATCCATTTATTCCACTGCAAGACGACTTTAGTGTCATTATGGAGGATAAATTGTTGGAGCTGGCTGGTGACGAAGGATTGAAGAGGAGTTTCGAAACTACAATATCACTTGGTTCCTTTTAGATTAAAGTGAAAGCAGAATATCCTGAGCTTAGTGAAATTGTTCTCCTATTTCCTTCAACATACCTCTGCGTGACTAGCTTCTCAACCATGAGTTTCATCAATACAAAGTACAGAAATATATGGATATTCATTCTCCATTGCGTGTGGCACTGTCCTCAATTGAATCACGACTGGATAAACTGACGAAGGAGAAGCAGGCCCACCTTTCACATTAGTAAAGATTAAGATTATAAAATGCTTATGTAATATTCTCTTCTACTCTAGGTACAAGGCCAATAGTCAACGACTATTGAAGAGGTTGCAAGACGCAACGAAAATTTTATAAAAGAAATAAATAAATGAGTGGAAATCGAATCGGAGAGTGTGTTAAATAATAAGGCACTAAAAGAGAATGATTCTCCAGGCACAATAAAATATGCTTCAACACACGAATTCACATAAAGAATCTTGCAAACCAAATACAAAAACGATATATATATATATATATATATATATATATATATATATAAATGTATGTATAAGCAAATCAAAAGTAAAATCAAAAACAAGTTAAAAGGACGTACACTCTGATTTGATGCTCAGTTTAAAGAATAGAGTAAGACAAGCTTGATTAATGAGAATTCTAAAAGAACAATATTAAAATAGTCATAAGGAGGATTATTCCGTTTCATTTGAGAATACTATATATTTTTACGTAATATATAGTATTCAGACTTATATAAGACTTATATAAGATACATCAAATAAAGTAATTTTAAAGATAAGTTATAATGCTAAATAAAAGACTAAATTAAATCAGAGGTTACTTACATTGATTGATACTTGTCATTTAATTAGATTCTCAAGTATATCATGAGTAAGCTAGTCTTAAGAAGAAGTATAAACTATATTATAAATTTAGAAAATAATGAAAAATTAAACATTAAAGATCAAATACTCCCTACTCCTTAGATCGATAAAGCGGTCAAGTATAAATAAGGGGACACGTTGACTCAAATCTACTACTTATCCCCTAAAAAATGGTCAACAATATAAGCAGTGGTGATAAACCTTTGATAACAATAGTATTGTTTGATAACAATGGTATTGACTTCTCTGTAGTATTTAATACCTCAAATATAGAATCGACTGAATGTATACAAACGTTGCATTACAGCATTTTGGTATGTGCTATTTTATTTGAAACGTACGTAACTGATAAAGCATGAATAAATCTCAATTCTTTTGTGTTTTTTTTCTATTATTCTCTGCGACTATACACTGAATTTAAACTGAATACATTCAATGTTTGAACTTCGGATTTACAAATTGGACTGGTGAATTTACAACATATATGGATTACTGCGAGATTCACTGGACAATTGAGTTAGCTCGATTTGATATCTACAGAGTGCTTATAAAGCATTCACCTGGATTCTTTAATATATAAGCACTCATACGTGCATGCAAGCATAAACGCAAATATATATACATATACAAACATAAAAGCATATATATACATATACAAACACATATTATTGAAACATGTATTGAGTGCATCCCTGTTATTCGTTCGGCACAATTCAACGTATACATACATACATACATACATACATACATACATACATACATGCGTACATACATAATACATACATGTGTATGTAGGTGTGTGTGTGTGTGTGTGTGTGTGTGTGTGTGTGTGTGATGATTTTGCTTAGTCATTGTTTCTATTATCTTAATTTTCCCATCATTCACATTTCGTTAATCATCTCATTATATTTTTTTCTCTCAAGAGCCTTCAGCGAACCAGATGGTTATTTTGTAAGAGCCAGTTTTATGAAATTAATTATTGTATAAACTCTATAATGGTATTTGCACACAGATTTTCAATGATTACAACAGCATCTGTTCATAACGACAGCTACAAATAAAAAGACATACATACATGCACGCACAAACATATACATGCTCCCACGCACGTGCACATACACATATGCATACACATACATATTCGCACATACTCGTGCACAAACATGTATAAAGCAAATACATACATATATATATATGTATATACACGTACGAACACATATAAAGCTAATACATGTGTATGCATATTTATCTATCTATCTATCTATCTATCTATCTATCTATCTATCTGTCTGTCTGTCTGTCTGTCTGTCTGTCTGTCTGTCTGTCTGTCCGTCTGTCTGTCTGTCTGTCTGTGTATGTATGCATCTATCTATCAATCTACCTGTCCATCCATCCATCCATCCAAACTCATGCCCCACCTACTTACGTATGTATGTATGTATGCATGTATGTATGTATGTATGTATGTATGTATGTATATTCCAATTAAAAAAACGGAGAATGAATTTAGCACATTAGTTACAATTGTTTCGATGTCCTTCCGTTAGTAACGTTATTGCAATTAAATGGTTTCATATGAAAAATTGCGCAATATTTACGGATATTTATTTATATCGATTATCTACCCACTAGAACCCATACTATAAATATTTATGTGGTCGTTGGTTACGGCCGAGAGAAAATTTACCCTCAGTTTCATATCTCCAACAAGTCTGATGACTGGCCATAACCAACGACTACGTAAAATATTTCTGCTCAAAAAATTTTTTAAGATGTTCCTTTTTCTAGACTTATGGATAACTGACCGATTATAGAAATACATACATACATACATACATACATACATACATACATACATAGACACAGACACACACACATATTCAGATGCATATATTATATATTATAATCTGCTGCTATTGAAGAAGTATTAAATTAAAATAGCCATGTATACATCATACTTATATGTGCATGTATGTATGCGTGTGTATGTTTCATTATATACAGGACTGTATTCAAGTTTTGTCCCTTTTATTTCAGATTTTTCGTATTTGATTGCTGGACCTTTTTACCGCTAGTTTGGGACAATAAAGACATTTCATGCAGTCCTAGCTGGGATTAGGGATCTCGCTACAAGGTAGCAATCATGTCTGAACTGTCAACTTCTACATATTGCCAAATGCGTGACACCAATATACTATCTGCTCTAACATGGGGAGCATACATTGAAATGAATTGCTGCAAAGACCTAGACTAACCAATAGAGGCTCAAATATTCTTACACAGGACTTTTGAAAATTTCTTTTTAATTCTTCAACTTCGACTCCAAATATCTGAGGATGCGGGCGCGTTCTGCTCTCAAAAAATCTGAAATAAACAAGAACTGCGTGAACTAAAATGTATCGAGAGCTAAGTTATTTCGTTTTCAGTGTGTCGTAAACGCGCGCTCACACACACACACACACACACACACACACACACACACACACACACACACACACACACACACACACACACACGGAGTCACATAAACATTCACACAGTTTGTAGTGAAATATTTTTTAGTGTATTATTATCATGCGACATTGTATTTCAGCCTAGAGGGCAATTAAAGATTTTACTGTTCTATTTTGTTCACCTTTCAAAATGGCGGTTCACGGTCAACGGATATAGTTTTTATTAATAGTATTCACTAAAGCAAACAGGAATGTGTAAAAATCCCACCCCCGTATACAGGATATTCAACAAAAATTGGTGTTTGAAGACTGGCCGTACATAAAGGTAAAGTGAAAGGTGAAAGAGAAAAATATGAGAGAGGGAGAAAAGTGATCACATATATACATATACACAAACACACACGCACACACGCGCGCGCGCCCATACACACGCACACACACACACATACGCACACACACACGCGCACATCTAATTATACATATACATACAGACGTATGTATATACACACACACTCACACACAGACATATATATATATATATATATATATATACATATTTATATATATACAAACATATATACATATATCCATATACATATATATATGTGTATGTGTGTGCATATATATATATATATATATATATATATATATAACACACATACACATAGGGAGAGAGTGAGAAAGACGAATGGAGAGAGATAGATGAGGAGAGGAGAGAGAGGGAGAGAGGAGAGGAGGAGGAGAGAGAGAGAGGTGGTGAGAGAGAATTATTTCAATTAGCTGTTAGCCTGTCCACCTTGACTTGTTACGCTTCATTCTCCTCACGTTATTGTTATTGTAATATATTTTTAGACTTATCAGGAGGTTAAGCCGTTTCAAAGCCCAACATTTTTTTTCCGCCTTTGACCCAATCAACCTGTTTAAATTATCAATTGATGGAACGAAAGAAATAATATTTATGATGGCTTTGATACGTCGACTTTTAAAACAATTATTTATAATGGTTTTGATACGCGCAAATGGCAAGACAAAGACACACCGAAAAAGGAGGATATTAGCAATAAATGTTCGGATTATTAATTTTTGTTTCTTTGTTGGTTTGTCAATGCTATAAATAAATGTGGTGGTAGTCGGAACGATAATAAGCTCTCGCTATGAAAGCCGCGATGATTTAGCGTCGGTAACAGAAATAGTAGACGCTGGTCGTAATCAGAGAAGGATAGCAGGCTAGTTGTAGCAGATTTGGACCAGGTGATATAGCAACCGCGATGTGGCTGATTGTATGTATGTATGTATGTATGTATGTATGTATGTATGTATGTATGTATGTATGTATGTATGTATGCATGTATGTCTGTGTGTGTGTGTGTGTGTATGTATGTATGTGTTGTGTGTATGTGTGTATGTATGTGTATGTGTGTATGTATGTATGTATGTATGTGTTGTGTGTATGTATGTATGTATGTATGTGTTGTGTGTATGTATGTATGTATGTATGTGTATATGTATGTATGTATGTATGTATGCGTTGCGTGTATGTATGTATGTTTGTGTGTGTGTGTGCATTTATGTATGTTTGTGTGTATGTATGTGTATATATATATATATATATATATATACACACTCGCACACGTATATAATATATATAATATATATAAAATACACACACACACACACACATATATTTGTGAAGGCACATAGCTTAGTGGTTAGGGTGCTGCACTCACAAATGCAAGATCGTGGTTTAGATTCCCAGACCGTTGTGTTGTGTTCTTGAGCAAAGTACTTCATTTCACGTTGCTCTGCGATCATTTCGTCATCTGACATGTGGCACACGGTGCACCAGTACAGGTAATGTCAATTTGATGGAGGGAATAAGCTTATGTGAACACAAACATTTGATCACTATGTACAAATCATCTGTGTGGCTGTTCGGCAAGAAAGTGCCGAAGCCTCATATGTCGTCTAACGACGGGAGAGTCCATGATATATATATGTATACACACACGCACACACACACACACACACACACACACACACACACACACACACACACACACACACACACACATAAATGTATATCATATATGCATTTAGGTATATATGTATATTACCTGTGTATCTATATTTGTTTTTCTTTCTTTCTATCTGCATATATGTGCGCGCATGCGTGTTCATTTTTGGGTGAGAAGACGCTTGTCCAATTTTAGGATAAACACCAAATAAGTGCTCGGACTGACCAAATTCGTAAACTCCAGCTTCTTATTAAGATCCAGTAACAGAAAGTCCTGTAAAGTCCAGTAATAGAAGAATTGGTCAAAAGAAGCATAAAGCACAAAGAAAAAAGATGGACAAACAATTATAAGAAATTCATGTATATGAGAAATTATATAAAGAAGATGTAAATAATCTTGACAGTTGTTTCGGAAATTCGGTGAATGGTTGACATTATGATCCATACTACGCAAACAGATATACATAATGAGGCGATACTACACCAAACATGTAAGGAAAAATATCAAATTGCATGTAACTTGATACGCGAAATTTTTTTGTGAAAAACCTTAAGCATTCTCTTCAGAAAGATGAATTGCGAATATATATGTTCATGTTGATACTTTTCGCCTTGCATCAGCAAAAAATATAAACATCAGTGGACAACTGGTGCTCTTTGAACAAAATCCATCATGCTATGGATGTTAAAAATGCAACAAACCAGGTAAAGATTGTTCCTTTAAGGAAATCTGTACTCAACGACGCCTTTTTTCACAAATTAAAATAAAAGAAAATCTCGAAGAAAACTAACCAGTTGCCGTAATAAATCATATTCAGGAGAGGAAAGTATAAGATACATATATTATATCCAGAAACTTATATATTTTGTAAATAGATACATATAGATTGCATATTATAGCAATAGATAAGTATAGTGTAGATAAATATATTATATTGGACGTATCTGAATATGATATATGTATATTTTAACAATAATTTTCTCTCTTCAATATAATTTCCTACATTATATTCAGATGCATATATTATATATTATAATCTGCTGCTATTGAAGAAGTATTAAATTAAAATAGCCATCTATACATCATACATAATGTGTATACACTGTTATTATGCAATTTATTGAGGCTTTTGTCCGAAATAAAATCTTTTATGGATGTGCTGTGTTTAAAAACACAATGTATATCGATGGGAGACGAAAAATTCTCTCGGCTGCGGCTAACAAGAATGTCAGATGCATTTCAGCCTTGACGGCCCTTATCAGTGACGTGGGCTCGCAACCAGTTACATGCCTAAACAAAATTTGTTGCCTCCAGTATAGAAAACAGTGAATAATATATTAATTAGTATTCAGAATAACTACCATGCGTATTATTAAAACACTATACTTAATTGAAGAAGCATTAAATTAAAATAGCAATCTTTGCATCATACTCAATTAATATTTTAAACACAGCACATCCATAAGAGATTTTATTTTCGGACGAAAACCGCAGTAACTTGTCTGTTAATGGTATTTCTACATTAAGTATGATACGTAAATATCAATATATGATATTGACAGATATATTTTTTACTAAAACAATTCTTTTATTCTTTTACTTTCAGCGAGCAAATCGGTTGTCAAACGGTAAGAGCTAAACACAGAATCCCACACACTCTCAATACTACACTTATATATGATGGGCTTTTGCACAGTTTCAGTCAACTAAATTAATTCATAAGGCACTAGTCGACCTCGGAGCTATACAAGTAAACATTTGCCCGTGTGCTACTATCTGTGACTGAACCCATATCCACATGGTTGTGAAGCGTACTTCTTAACTACACAGACAGGTTTGTGCCAGTTAACGTTGAGAGAACACACTGGTAGAAATATTTAACACTTCAAATAATTAACATTACTAGAGTTACCTAAAGTTTTTCGGACTAGGTTCAGGCGTAGCTGTGTGGTAAGAAGTTTGCTTTCCAGCAGCATGGTTCCCGATTCCACTGCTTGGGGAAATGTCTTCAATTATAGCACCGGGTCGACCAGTCTTGTGAGTGCATTTGGTAGACAGAAACTGAAAGAAGCCCGTCGATTATATATATATATATATATATATATATATATATATATATATACATATATATGAGGTTGAGTAAAAAGCAAGCAACGTTTTGAACCATGAAGAATTTGTACCGGATTTTTCAGAGTTTTGAATTTTTTTTTAAACATTTTTTTGCAATTGTCTGATAATACAGGCATCAACTTGCCCAAATGCATCAATAAATTAACATTGATATTTTTTTCACTGCTGTTATAATCATCTGAAATGGAACTGTCAAAGCGCGATATTCGAGTAATTTTGCTATTCAACTTGAAAAAAAAATAAAGGATGTAAAGCAACTGAAACTGCTCGCGATATCAACGAAACGTTTGGTGAGGAAATGACCAGTGAGTGGTCAGCTCGAAAATGGTTTAAACGATTCCGTCGTGGAAACCTGAGCCTTGAAGATCATGAGTGTAGTAGATGCACATCTGCCATCGATGATGGTCAGTTAAAGTTAAAGATGTCATTGAGAAAGATACACATAAAACCACTCAAGAACTTCAAGTTAGCCAGAAAACTGACTGCAACCATTTGCATGCGATCAGAAAATCAAAAAACCTCGACAAATGGGTACGACACGATTTGAATGAAAATCAGAAAACGCGCAGATATGAAATTTACTCGTTACTTCTCTCTAACCAGACCGATCCATTTCTAGACTGTATTGTAACTTGCGATGAAAAGTGGATTCTGTACAATAATAAAAAAAAAAACCTTCTTCACAGTGGTTGGATCAAAATGAAGCGCCGAAAACCTTCTCTAAACCCGAGCTCTTCAAAAGAGAACGTTATGGTGACTGTTCGGTGGTGTACTGCTGGACTCATCTACTGTAACTTCTTAAAACCCGGAAAACCATTACTGTAGAAACATATTGCCATAAAATGAACGAAAAGCTGCTACTCCTCCGTCCCAGACTGGTCAACAGAAGAGGGAAAAATCATTCTTCATGACAATGCTCGACTACACGTTTTACTAACGACGTTCCAGAAGTTGAGAGAATTTGGCTACGAAATTCTTCCTCACCCAACTAATTTCCCAGACCTTTCTCTTACCGACTACCACTTTTTCAAGCAGCTTGAAGGTTTTCTGCGTGGGAAGGAGTTAAAAAATCAAACCTATGCTGAAAGTGCATTCAAAGAGTTCACCAACTCCAGAACTCCAAATTTTTATGTTACTTGTAACTCGTTGGCAAAAATGTCTTGATAGTAATGGTACTTACTTTGATGAATAAAATTTCCGCATTGTTGAAATATATTGTGATGAATTTCATGTTTCAAAACGTTGCTTACTTTTCACTCAACCTGATATATATATTCATAAAATAAGGATAAAAATCACGTTAATGATTATTATGAGGTAGTCAGCATGGAAATAAGCAATTTATATATTAAATTAATGATTATATATATATATTAAATTAATGATTATATATATACACACACACACACACACACACACATATATATATATATATATATATATATATATATATATATATATATATATATATATATATATATATATATATGTGTGTGTGTGTGTGTGTGTGTGAATAAAAATAAATACAAAAAAAGGGTTTTGTATGAGCGTGTATAGAGGAATATATTATTTGATTTAAGTCTGTTTTTTATGTTTTATTTATATTCTTGTAAAATTAATGTGGGATATAGAATATGGAATATATAATATATAATATAAAAATAAATGGTAAAATAAAATGAAGTATATATATATATATATATATATATATATATATATATATATATATATAATATTATATTATATTAAGGGAGAAAGTCGAAATATGACTTTTCTCCTCCATTTCACAATTAATGTGGAGTCTTTTTTAAATATCTTCTCACAAGCCCACTTTCAATCGCGTGTATTTATGGAGTTTTTCTCGGTAGCTTCGTAATGTTTAAGCATTCGTTCAGTATGGAGGAGGAAAGTCATGTTTCTCCCTTGATATATGTAATTATTAATTTAATATATAAATTGCTTATTTCTATGCTGACTACCTCATAATAATCATTAACGTGATTTTTATCCTTATTTTATGAATATAAATAAATAAAAAAAATATTATCATAATATCTTTACTCCTCATCAACAACCCGCATTTTGTGCGGTCGTATTTTAATATAAATACATGTGGTCGTCGTGAGAAGATTTAAATCTGACTTATTCGAATCTATACTTGCAAGTGTTTGTGTATAGAGGTGCAAACTCTCTTTGTTATGGGCATGTACTAATACTTGTTCGTATATTTTTACATGTATGGCGCTGGTGTTGGGAAAAAAAATTCAAGATTTTAATATTGAAATTAGCTAATTCGCAATTAACGTGGAGTCTTTTTTAAATATCTTCTCACTAGCCCGCTTTCAATCGCATGTATTTATGGAGTTGTCTCGGTAGCTTCGTAATTGGAGGAGAAAAGTCATATTTTGACTTTCGCCCTTAATATAATTGTATGTATGTATGTATGTATGCATGCATGCATGCATGTATGTATGTATGTATGTATGTATGTATGTATGTATGTATGTATGTATGTATATATATATATATATATATATATATATATATATATATATATATATATAATAAATGAGTATATGCATATATACGTACATGTATGTACATACCTACATCTACATGTATATATAGATGCATATCTGGGTACAGGACGTTGCAAAAAAACGTGGACAAAATGATAAACAGAGTGCAGAAAACACACAGGCCACATAGAGAACATTTCCTTCATCAGCTGCCACCATTCTAAAATTAATCGTTTCGAAGAGTTAGGGCAGGACGCATCGTTAGAATGGCTCTTCCCACGGACCACAAATTGAATTTGTACCATGAGGAATGTAGTGGCGGACAGAAAACAAGACAGGAAAACGAAACAGTGAAAATAAACAAAAAAGGTTATACAGCCAGACGGGAAAAAATATGTGTATACTGAACGCTGTGGAGCAACGAACTGGAAGGAAGCGGGACGAAGAATGTTCGTGTGCAAGCTTGGCGATAGCTAAGATAAGATATATATATATATATGTATATATAAAATTATTAATTTAATTTATTATATATATATATATTCCTTTATTCTTTTATTTGTTTCAGTCATTGGACTGTGGTCATGCTGGGGCACCGCCTTGAAGGGTTTTAATCGAACAAATCGACCCCAGAACTTATTTGGTTTTTTTTTTAGCCTGGTACTTATTCCATCAATTTCTCTTTGCCGAGTCGCTAAGTTACGGAGACGTAAACACATCATCACCGAATGTCAAGCGGTGGTGGGGGACAAACATATACAAAGACATACACATGTAGACATATACATATATATACACGATGGGCTTCTTTTCTGTTTCCGTTTACCAAATCCACTCACAAGGTGTCACGCAGTGGGACTGAATTCGACCTATGTGATTGAGAAGCAAGCTTGTTACCACACAGCCATGCACACACACACATACATCGCCACAATATATATATATATATATATATATATATATATATATATATATATATATATATTTATATATTCGTGTTTGTGCGCGCGCGCGCGTGTTTGTATTTGTCCCTCTACAATCGCTTGACGGCTGGTGTTGGTTTGTTTACATCCCCCTAACTTAGCGGCTCGGCTATAAGTGAACGATAGAATAAGTACAAGACTAAAAATATATGTAACGGGGGGTCGATTCGTTCCTCTAAGTCCTTCAAGGCATTACCTTAGCATTGCCGCAGTCCAATGAATGAAACAAATAAAAGATAAAAGGTAAGAGATTTGCTTTATTTTCTGCATCGAAACATTTCTTTCCCACAATTAAAAGTTCTCTTAAAAAAGCAAAACAAAGCAAAATTTCCATTTCCCAAGCACTAATTGTATTTCTCTTCTTTAATGATTATTTTAAAACCACTATAGATATGTATTTAAAACTTGATCCGTCAAAAAATACCAAAAACTCAACAACTTCAACATTATCGTATACATATGGCGCCACAGTTGAAGAACTATTGTTGTACGAGTGTGGAATTGCAGGAAGTAGCTAGAGAATCTGTGCAATTTGAAGCACACCACTGTTGAGAAAAGTAATGACTTTCTAATTTCACAAATTCGTACATAGATATACAATTTATATGGCACTATTTCTTTTTTGTTTTAAAGCTTAAACGGTTTTTTAAATAAAGATTTTATAGGAGAGCAATTTCAAATTTTAATGCAGGCCAAATGTTGCTCAAGGGAGATCGGTTCATTACAATTGTTCCACAATTCTAAAGATAATAAATGGTTTATTCAAATATTGCAGTAAGTTTTTAAATAATGCTATATACTTAACGATGCATTTGGAAAACATGTTTGAAAATCATTTTGGTGAACTATGCAATCAATCACTATATATATTTTGTCAGCAGCTCTTTCACTGTAAAAGATAAAAAAATTATTATCGTATTTTCCATCTACTTTTTAAAGTCACTTCAATATTAAATTTGTTTCGATAAACTCTGCGTCTATAGTTGCGAAGTATGACAAACCCTTTCTTTTCTCAACATAGAAAGTAACTATTAAATGCTTTGATATTTATTTATATACTTATTTATGAAAGACTATAATCTTTGAATCAAATACTAATTGCGCATTATTTAAAGTCTTTTAACCTATTACACTATGAAAACTGGCGACATTCATTACTAAACTTGTTAACTTCTCCCACGAACACATCCACTCCATACGAAGCAATATACTACTGCCTACTCTAAAAAACAACTTCTCTCATTGATCTAATTGCCGACTAAAATCTCTCATTACTGTTGATTTGACTTTTAATGATACTTTAATACGATCTGCATAATTGGCAATTTTAGCAAGCAAGTTTCTGCATTTAGGTACACTCAATTAATGTTCGAGAACAGTGCTTGGAAATTCTTCAGGAAAAGACATACTGCCTTGAATGATTTAATTTACAAATTCTTAAAGATAGACACCCAAATAAACTAGTATTTTAAATTCCAAAACCACTGAATATCATCGATATACCATGTGAAGAATTTCGTCAGTCAGATTAAACGGAAGAAACCTCTTGATTCAATTCTAAGAACATTGAATTTTAGAATGTATTGTATGGATGGGACAGACTGTAGAGGTAAACCCTTATACATACATACATACATACATACATACATATATACATACATACATACATGCATACACACACACACATACATACATACATACAGACAGACAGACAGACAGACATACATACATCAGCCCTGTTGATGTTCTTGAAATTCCAATGAAAGAACTTTAAATTTAGGTTAGAAACCGACTCTTTCTCTATTGGCAAGGAGTCTTGAAATAAAACTGAATGACAAACATACATTATCATGCATACATACATACATACATACATACATACATACATACATACATACATACATACAAAACATAGATACATACATATACACATATATAGTATACTGTTCCATTAAGGTAAGATCAACAAAAAAGTACTCTATCCAGTGAGAGATAAATATAATTTAATGTAGGCAGTATAAAGATACAAGTTACTAATTGTTTCTTTCTGTGGAAGCATGCGTCTAGGCTGGTTTTAAAACACGCTTTGTTTCTTGAAGCAATCTTGAGGTTCTAAGCACGTAATCTGTTAATTTATATAAATAAGGATAAGATCGTTATTTAAAATACCAGGGAATAAAAGACCTCATAGGTAATAATTATTATTAAAATTATAATTAAGGGTATCTAAAAGATACCACCATGCTAGATATAGCAACCAAAACTTGACTCTAAAACCACATTAAATGTTCATACAGCACCAGGAGAGAAGACAAAGAGACAAAATAAACTAGCAAAAATGATTAGATAATATATATATACATACATACATACATACATACATATATATATATATATATATATATATATATATATATATATATATATATATATATATATATATGCATATAATTTAGAGAAAAACCACTATTAGATAATTCAATAATGAAGGATGTAATTCATGCCCTCTAGAAAATAAATATATCATAAAAACCTTATTCTAAAAATCAATAAAGTACATAAAAGAATAACTAGTGAATGGTATAAAATGACTATGCACGTTTCGTGGCTATATTTTCAAATGGATAATAAAAATCAATTCGATTAATAATTCGATTAATAATCAAATCGATCTACAATTAAATGTATTCAAAAATATAGTCACTCGTCAGGTCTAAAATAAAATAATAATAATAATAATAATAATAATAATAATAATAATAATAATAATAATAATAATAATAATAATAATAATAAAATCAATGGTATAAGCATGGATTTGAGCTTCTGGCATAACGATAGTAACGGTCAATAAAATATGATGGGATATATTTTTATGAATAAACAATTTTCCTATGTAATATATTTGAACTGTTAATTAAACTTTTGATTCAAACTGACACACACACACACACACACACACACACACACACACACACACACACACACAGTTCTAAAATCTCCAAACGAGATATAAGTAGTAACAATACTAGACGGTAACGTTTTTTTGCCACTATAACATGGTTGTTCAATAAAGAATTATGTTACTACATTTAAACTCCAAGAAAACGTCTTTTTCAGCTGGTTAACGACACACAACCTATGTCCGATATCTTGTGAGTAAGAGAGCGAATGACTCTCTTCCAGCTTGGCAAGACCAGTAGACCATGGTTTCTGGGTCTTTACCCTTCATCGGTACTGGATACTTGCCTGCTAGAGATGGCAGTCAATCGTCCCTACTCACAATATATAACCTGTGTCCGATATACTGTGAGTAAAGGAGCGAAACATTCCACTCCAGCTTCTCTGTTTATATATCGTGAGTAGACACACACACACACACGACGGGTTTCTTTTAGTTTCCATCTTACAAAGCTTTGGTCGGTCCGAACCTATAGTAGAAAACACTTGAGGTGACACGCAGTGGGACTGAACACGGTCCAGTGTGGTTGTGAAACAAATCTAAAAAAAAGTTAACAGTATATTGGAAGGTTATTTATTCCTTTTAGTAAAATACGTATTAACCTTTTCAAAGAAATGGTCGAAAATGACTTTGAAGTTTCGGTTTACCAGTCGCCATCAGTCTGGTGGCGGCTTCTAATTCGAAGCTTCGAATTCACACTGACAACCTTTTGTTTGTAAGCCTGTGAATGTTTTATTTACTGTTTCCTATATCGGAGGCGATAACTCACATCTAGGCATGTGGTTGACTGTGAGTACACGTCCATGGTGAAGCTCAATAAACCGAAATGCATCTGGTGTTCTTGCTGACTACTGCTGGGACGATTTTTCGTCCTCCTTCAATATATTTTGTTTTTAAACATGGCACGCACATAAGATATTTTATTTCGAGGAAAAAAAAAAAAAGAACTCCACAGTAACTTGCCTGTCAACAGTGTATTAAGTATAATACTCTCTCTAGTGGTGGTCTGGCCTTGTGCAGGTCGTCTTCATATGAACCTTCTCCAGTACTCTGTATACGACCTTAGAGGACCCGTACACTTGCCTGCTGCCGTTAAGTAAATTACTGGAACTTCGGCTTTCCTGACTAGACTTGGCATGAATATTGAGGTGGTTTCCTGTTGCCTTCTCCAAGTAGGTGTGATATGAAAAAAAAAAAAAAATGAATAGAAATGGCTTTCCTGATAATTTTTTCCACTTTAATAATTAGATATTTATAAATTACACGTAAAAATTTAGAAACATCAAATTATTAAAGTGAAAATTTATCAGAAAAGCCATTTCTATTCCTTTTTTATATACAACATTGTACCAAGGACTTACTATTTTTTATTCTACTATATATATATATATATATATATATATATGTGTGTGTGTGTGTGTGTGTGTGTGTGTGTGTGTGTGTGTGTGTGTGTGTGTGTGTGTGTGTGTGTGTGTATGTGTGTGTGTGTGTGTTTGTGTGTGTGTGTGTGTGTGTGTGTGTGTGTGTGTGTGTGTGTGTATGTGTGTATTTATACATGCATACAGAAATATTATTTATATATCTATCTGTCTGTCTGTCTCTATATATATTAGCTGAGTATCCTGTCATTGCCGGACAATTCTCACAAAGACTGCCTTAGCAGACTTTCGGAATATCACTCCCACATAAGTTGGATTTTCTCCGTTTTGACGGTGAATTTTCAATTTTTTCTTCACCACACACATGCAAATGACGGGGTAAGTTGGAAGTGAATTTTAAGAAAATATTTTGGGAAATTTATGATCCCCACCTTTTCGGATCGATTTTGTCCAATAGCTTTTGCACTATGCACTTAAAGAACAATGGGAGACACCTTTTTGGTAAAAAAAAAAAAAATAAATAGAGTGACTTGATCCGGGATTTCTACGCACAATTATCTTTGTGTGTGTGTGTGTGTGTGTGTGTGTATATATATATATATGCTTGTATGTGCGTATATGGTTTTAGACACACACACACACACACATACAATTATGAACATCATATAATTATGTACATCATAAATATCGGTACTTTCATTTGTAATTCTCCTTGCTCAGAATCAATGGATTACTTAACAAGTCATTGTGTCACTCCGTTTCGAGAAGTTGCTTGACGAGCTTGGTTGTTGCATAGTGTAATGCATAACTTGAATAAGTGTATTATGCTTACATCGAAAGGCAAACTTTAACGAAACAACTGTAGCAACACTCGGAAATTCATTTCGTTTGTTTTATTTTATATAACTTTGAATACATACATACATACATATACATTTATAAGTATGTATATGTGGTTTATTATACAAGGAAATACGTTTTACTTCAATCCTGCACTTGCAAGAAGGAGCAACTACAGCACACTGCGGAAACCCCCCACCCAGAAAACAAAGTTGATGGAACATAGGAGTGCAATACATCGCCACTATAATGAATTTCCCACAAAAATACAAGATTATTAATGGAAGCATAATTCAAGATTATTAATGAAACCATATTCTAACATCACATTGTTAAAATAAACAGACAACGCATAAATGTAACAATCCAATTTAAAATTCAAATTCCAAATAAAATCTGTATAAAATACATTCTGCCATTAAAGTCTACACAAATTATATTCGCTCGTTTTTAAAAGGCGGTTGTTACACATGGCACGTGAAAGTCTAGAAACGTTGATGATGGATATAGGAACATTATTGTCACAAACAATATGCAAAGGTCTCATGAAAATTAGAAGAAAGTAATCTTAAGTAGAAAATATGTATGTATGTATGCATGCATGTGTGTACGTATGTATGTTATTATTCAGTTTTATTTCAAGATTTTTTGCCAATAGAGAAAGAGCTGGTTTCTAACCTAGAGCCATGGCTCCTTCATTGGAATTTGAACAACATCGAGAGTGTATTTTTATATGTATGTATGTATGTATGTATGTATGTATGTATGTATGTATGTATGCATCCATGTATGTATGTATATATGCATGCATGTATGTGAGCAGATTTGTATGGACTGTTTTATGTATGTGTATGTATTATCATGCATATAACTGCATATCTAGACATACTGGTATATACTTAAATGATAAACTTCAGGAAAATTTTACAGTGTATGTATGAATGTATGTAAGTATGTATTTACTTATGTCCGTCCGTCCGTCTGTCCATCTATCTATCTATCTATCTATCTATCTATCTATCTATCTATCTATCTATCTATCTTCCCACATACCTACCTACCTACCTACCTATCCATCCATCCATCCATCCATCCATCCATCCATCCTTCTTTGTTTCTTTCTTTGTTTCTTTCTTTGTTTGTTTGTTTGTTTGTTTCTTTCTTTCTTTGAGTCACTTTACTGCAGCCATACTTAGGCATTGTTTTGAAGGATCTACGCCATAGAAACCCGGAAACCGGGCCCATGAGCCTGGCTAGTCTTTAAAAGGGCGCATAAATAAAAAAAATATGCATATATACATATATGTACATACCTACATATATATGTATATATGCATGCATATATGGGTACAGGAATCAAAAAAACGTAGACAAAATGAGAAACGAGAACATGAAAAAACAAAAACGAAAGAAACACACAGAGAAACGAGACAGGTAACATAAAGAACATTCCCTTCATCAGTTGTCCCTTGTTTTGAAGGGAATGTTCTTTATGTTGCCTGTCTCGTTTCTCTGTTTGTTTCTTTCGTTGTTCGAAAAAAAGTTCGTTTTCTATGTTTTTTCATGTTCTCGTTTCTCATTTTGTCTACGTTTTTTGATGTCCTGTAACCCATATATGCATGTATATATACATATATATGTAGGAATGTACATACATGTATGTATATATGCATATATTTATATATTATTTATATATATAATAGGCGTAGGAGTGGCTGTGTGGTAAGTAGCTTGCTTACCAACCACATGGTCCCGGGTTCAGTCCCACTGCGTGGCATCTTGGGCAAGTGTCTTCTACTATAGCCTCGGGCCGACCAAAGCCTTGTGAGTGGATTTGGTAGACGGAAACTGAAAGAAGCCTGTCGTATATATGTATATATATATATGTGTGTGTGTGTATGTGTTTGTATGTCTGTGTTTGTCCCCCAACATCGCTTGACAACCGATGCTGGTGTGTTCATGTCCCCGTAACTTAGCGGTTCGGCAAAAGAGACCGATAGAATAAGTACTAGGTTTCCAAAGAATAAGTCCTGGGGTCGATTTGCTCGACTAAAGGCGGTGCTCCAGCATGGCCACAGTCAAAAGACTGAAACACGGCAACGAAACTTTAAGTGCTGTAGAGCTGAATCTGGTTGTTACTAAATGTGTGGAGTGCTGCTTTCTTTCGTTTGTTCACTCATCCGTGTATGCATGCATACTTACATACATTCATACGTACCTACATACATGCTACTTAAATATCAATCTTGAGAAATTAGGCTTCTGAAAACCAGAAAGGAGAAAGCTGATTCCAGGACTACAAATCCAAACCACACATGGAACTGTAAAAATCTGTAAAACTCTCCAGAAGATTATCATTTAAGTATATATGAACATATCTATATATGCAAGTATATGTATGAGAATACATACATAAAACAAAACATACATACATACATACATACATACATACATACAAAAATACCCTGTTGATGTTGAAATTCCAGTGAAGGAGCCTTGGATCTAGGTTAGAAACCGGTTCTTTCTCTATTGGCGAGAAATCTTGAAATCAAACTGAATAATAACATAATAACATACATACATATACAAGTGTATATATAATGTATGCGTGTGTATTTGTGTGTGTGTGTGCGTGTGCGTGCGTGTAAGTCAGGCATAAACTATCAGTGCACAATATATTTGCGGCAATGTATTAAGTGAGACAGCTGTCAGAAAAACTAAGGCTATAAAAGAGTGTAAAGTTAGAAGAGTCACAAGACATCTGCAAAAATTTTGGAAATTTCTATACGAGGTCTGATCAATAAGTATCAGAACTGTCGCCATAGTAACTAAGCTAAAGCACGGAAGGTAAAGCCGCTTGGCAAAGACTGACCTTACCCTCTGTTGTTCATGCGCACTAAGTTTAAGCGTTCTAGCCCACTTCCGCTGTTTAAAACAGTGCTTGAAAGGAAGGCGTGTAGCGTGTGATCGTCACATTGACCGTGACAGAGAAAGTCGTCATGGCAATACCTGTTCAGAGGCCTGCGTAAAGTTGCAGAAAGTATATGGAGTGGATTGTATGAGCCACACGCAAATGTACGAATTGTTCAGACGTTTCCAAGATGGTCGAAAAAATGTCGATATTGATGAACGTTCAGGGAGACCTGTAACCAGCAGAACTGAGAAAAACATCGCAGATGTGGGCGCAGCTGTGACGGGAAATCGTCGATTCTCTATCCGTGAGTTATCAGAAGATGTGCGGATTAGATATGGTTCAGTTCAGTCCATTATCACTGAAGATTTGGTTATGAGACGCGTGTATACCAAGTTTGTGCCTAAACTGCTTTCAGCTGTCCAAAAAGACACTCGAGTTTCAGTTGCACAAAATCTCCTTGATTGTGTCGAGAACGATGAAAACTTTTGGAAAACTTTGCGTAGATCTCTGAGTAGGTATCTCCAAACTTTTGGCAAAATTTGGCAAAATTTAATGCAGACTTTCTGCTCAACTTTCTCCGTCATGGTCAATGGAACAATCACACGCTACACACCTTCCTTCCAAGCACTGTTGTAAACAGCGAAAGTGAGATAGAATGATAAAACTTAATGTGCATGCACAGCAGAGCTGAAGGTCAATCTGTACCAAGCAGCATCACTCTGCGTGCTCTAGTTTCGTTACTATGGCAACAGCCCAGACACTTATTGATCAGACCACGTATGTTAAATAGATTAAAATAAAGGTACCGTTTTATAACACATAAGATGAAGTGTTTGCCAGAAGTCAATTCTTCCTTAATTAGCTACTAAGAATACAAACTGCACACCTGAACCATAGATTTACTATATATATATATATGTATATATATATATATATATATATATATATATATATACATATATATATATATATATATATATATATATATATATATATAGTTTTAGGGAAAATAACCAATTTTCAAGAACTCATCGATGAAAATCCACTATCACATATAGAAAAATTAATAATTAAAAGCACAATAAATGAGTATAATATAAAGTAAAGTAAATATCATAAGATAAATATAATAAAAAGATTACACGTGTTTCATAACCAATTTTCAAATAGAAAAGAAATTTAAATCGATTAAAATCA
>NC_142931.1:105068708-105121208 GCF_046866305.1 Octopus bimaculoides | reverse complement strand
GGTAATGGCCAACTGGCCAGTCATAAAATGTTAGACCCAAAACTGAAACGCCAACAAGTTTTAGTGGGTGATTCAACAAATATCTCTATATAACCATGGGTATTTATTTGAATCTGAACAAAGATAACATAAAATATAAAATACAATTCAGAGGTAACACAGTGGTCTGCTTCAGTGTAGTGGTAATGGATTATGGAAACTGTTCGAGAATACTAAAAAAAGGATAAACCCAACAAAATAGCAAAGTGCAAAGGATATAATGACGCTATAAGGAAGTAACAGAGTACTCTTTACTCTTTTTACTCTTTTACTTGTTTCAGTCTTTTGACTGTGGCCATGCTGGAGCACCACCTTTAGTCGAGCAAATCGACCCCAGGACTTATTCTTTAGAAGCCTGGTACTTATTCTATCGGTCTCTTTTGCCGAACCGCTAAGTTACGGGGACATAAACATACCAGCATCGGTTGTCAAGCGATGTTGGGGGGACAAACACAGACACACAAACACATACACACATACATATATATATATACATATATACGACGGGCTTCTTTTAGTTTCCGTCTACCAAATCCACTCACAAGGCTTTGGTCGGCCCGAGGCTATAGTGGAAGACACTTTCCCAAGATGCCACGCAGTGGGACTGAACCCGGGACCATGTGGTTGGTAAGCAAGCTACTTACCACACAGCCACACATACGCCTATTTATTGAGTAGATTTAAATTCTTTTGGACAGACTACACCATGGAAATTCTGCTTCACGCTTGCATCGCGAACAACTAATTTTCCAGCTTAACATGGCCTACTGAGCAGGTCTTGTGATCCACTTCTGATCTGTATGTGTTGTGGCTCGTTGTCAATAAATAAATTCTATCGGATCCAGTGCATTGATTTATCTGTGGGCAATAATACCTCTTAGGCGAACCTGGTTAAACCAACCATCTTTACTTTTCGTTATGTAATTCAAACATTCAAAGGATCGAAAACATAAGAGACATTAATCTTTTAGTTTCAGTTGTCGGAAAGGCTGTAAACTTCACAATTTAATTCTTTTGGATTACGGAGTTGTTTCTCTTGGCTTCATCCAATAAGAATAAGAAGTAAAACTAAAAAAGTTCTTTTCAGTACGAGTATGATTTTAATTAATTAATTGTTTTGATTCACTGTATTAAATGTCAGCCTCTCATTTAACTAGAATGTCTTTCATGAAGAAATCTTCTTCAGGAAAGTTTAGTAGAGTATCGGATAAAATGCCTTCGGTAATTTTTTCCAGCTCTTTACATCCGAAGTTCGAATCTCACAAATCGGTCAAATTGCCTTTCATCCACACCCCGAATCGATGAACTATCACAAAAGTCAAGAACTGGGATCAGTCTAATCAACTAGTACCCTCGCCTCAAAACTGCTGGCTTTGTGCCTAAATTAGCAACAATTAGTTTAAGTTGCCTAACCAGTGAATGTTTTTTCCAGTCAAAATGTTTATTCACTCAATCAGTCTAGAGTCTAGCAAGTACAACACAGTGCTACATCAAGGAAGCTTAATAAGCCCGAAGCATATTCTAGGCTGTTACCATGACTATCAAAGGTCACTCTTACTCCTCACTGCATGATTCTATTCAATTATAAATTTCGATTTTGGATTTGTGTTTCTCTGCAAAAATTATTTTTTAAAACTCATGATTTTTTTCTCTTCATTAAGGGTGTAAATTTAATTGTTTAAACATTATGTCTAACTGCATTAAATATATGTCGGTCATGCATAGGACACATCCTCATAAAGAAACCCATAGCTTATTAAATACATTTAACTTGGCAGTGTAGAATGAAATGTTAAGGTAGACTAGATGCTAAAATACATGGCGTAGTAGCTAAAATATTTTAATTAAAATCGAATCTACACTTTTACTAATGAAAACAAATCTGAATTAGTAATTTGGAATATAGTGGGGAGTGAGTCTGATCTTTATCAGATAACTCCAGACATATTTCAGCTTTATCGTACCTCTTCAGCAAAGCATAGTTTTGCTGTTACTGCAAATCTTAGGTGACTACAGAAGTATGTAGAAGTTTTGTGAAATTTTAATAGCTTATATAATCGGTGAGGAAATGTAATGCTTTCACAATTTTTGATGAGAAAAATCTTGCTTAACCTTCAAAATGCTAAGCTTTCACTTTCTTTCTGTATGTATTGATCCAGTTTGTGTGTCTTTTCTACGGTAGCAGTACGAGTAGGGCGAATGACATTTGTACGGTTATATTTTATTTTATGCTTAAAGTAAAAGAAATTTCCATGGGATTGTAGTCCTCGAAGGGATATTAAACCGTAAAGAAACTACGATGTGTGCGTGTGTGTGTGTAATTTAAATGGGATTAACCAGTAAATTCAGAAGTAGAGAAGCCAATGAAATAATTGTTGGAATGATACGAAGTAAAGATACAGCTCATTAGTTAAATAATGAATAGTAAGCGGTCGATCGTTTATTACTTTTTTTACTTTTGGTGACATGAAATTACCGAGTTCGTATGAAGGCAAAGAAGCAATTTCGAAAACAAACGAATAAAACTAAATGTTAATAACATTTCTTTTAAAAATAAAAACATTTTCATCTGATAAATTCCATATTATGTGATTAATCTCGATTCGAAACCTCAATTTCAGCTGAAGTATTTTGAGCATTATTTCAATTCTTTATTTTACTTTATTTGTATTTCTTTCTTACTGACTTTTTTTTTTATAATTCTATTAATAGTGGTTTTTGCCAATTACTTCGACATCTTTACCCTTTCATAACCCCTTTTGCTTCGTCTTTTTTTTTTAATGTACTCCCTTCCTCCGTTGAAAATTATTTGAATTCCACACTGGCATCGGTTTGCTAAACTGACTTGAACTGTTGATTCTTTTGATAACGGTTTAATCATATACTATTGTAATATCATAAAATAAATAAATAGCTGAATGTAATCAATAACAAAAATAGAAATCGTTAAACAACTGGCTATCCTCCACCTCCGGCAACTTCATATACATAAAAAAAACAAAGCAAAAAAAAAAAACAACCCTTTAGATTGTTCTTAATTAGTTTCTTAGATCTATTGTCGCTCACTATTAAAAGGTTTTCGATGTTAAAATAGACACAAGGATTGTACTGTCTGCGTGTAGGACATTTCTTTGCATTCGTATCAAACTTCGTTGTTTTTTTTTTATAAATGTCCGCAGCAATATTGGTTTCTAGTGACAAGACAGGGTGGCAGTAGTTGCAGAGGAGGGTATGATCAATTGAGATGGCAGTATATAATACATACTTCACTTTACTGATCCCAGATGTATGAAAGAAAATTCAACTCCGGCGGAATTTAATTTACGATCTAGCAGAGAAAAATTCCTGCGGAGGTACTGCGAGTGCAACTCCCATGACTGCTGATCACTACCATACATAAATAAGTATTATCTCTGTATGGTGGTTCCTCTTTTTCAGTGGTTCTCAATCGGGATCCATATGTTGTTAAAATTTGTATGCCATAAGTTGGTTTTACTTCTGCAATACACAAAATATTTTAACAATTTCTTTTATACAATTCCTAATAATATTGAATTATAAAAACAAATGAATAGGAGGGTTCATCGAAATAAAATAGGAATGAACGGGGTCCATAGTACAACGCCCCCTTGTTTCTCAATAGCGGTTATCAATTAATATGGTTATAGGTTTATCGTAACCCCCACTTATACTACCAGATTCGGGTATCTCTAATTTAATATTTTTCCACAACTCCTTAATGTCAACTAGCGTTAAGGAACACCATCAAAGTCTCTGCTGAATCCGTTTAAAGGAAGATTAATCAAGATTTACGTGAAATTTGGAGAATAACCAATATAATACTTAACTATGACAAGTCTCCTACCAGTTTGAAGTTATTTCGTCGTTCTTAGGCCAAAAAAAAACCAAGCTATATACTTTGTATCAAGTTCCACGTTGAACGACTAACCATTCTTTGTCGTGTTTTCCACATCTGCACTGTTTTATTAATTTGAAGTATTAAGAAGCTTTCCAAACTTGTAAACAATCTTGATTCATCAGATACTCTTACTCATATGAAATACCAGTTAGTGTTTTGAAAGGCCTATCCCCTGAGATACATCTAAGTATCTCCAGTTCTAGCAAAATCGTTCAATCGTTGTTTATAGAAGTGATTCCCTGACTTATGGAAGAAGTCTGTAGTTTTCAAGAACTGATTGTTTTCCCCAATCTCAAAATAAACCAATTAGCCTATTGAATATCAAAGCAGGCTTTTGAATCTCTCATTAATAGGCTGATTGTTATCCACTTGAATAAAGCTATATACTTTGTATCAAGTTCCACGTTGAACGACTAACCATTCTTTGTCGTGTTTTCCACATCTGCACTGTTTTATTAATTTGAAGTATTAAGAAGCTTTCCAAACTTGTAAACAATCTTGATTCATCAAATACTCTTACTCATATGAAATACCAGTTAGTGTTTTGAAAGGCCTATCCCCTGAGAAACATCTAAGTATCTCCAGTTCTAGCAAAATCGTTCAATCGTTGTTTATAGAAGTGATTCCCTGACTTATGGAAGAAGTCTGTAGTTTTCAAGAACTGATTGTTTTCCCCAATCTCAAAATAAACCAATTAGCCTATTGAATATCAAAGCAGGCTTTTGAATCTCTCATTAATAGGCTGATTGTTATCCACTTGAATAAAGCCAATCTCTTTTATGACAACCAATATAGCTTCTGGTCTTCCAGATCCACTGCTGCCATACAGTGATCACTCATGGGCTAAGCAGTTCACTTCACAGTAAATGGCTTTGATGCTCGAGTTATCTTATGATGTGTAGCACACATGATTGCTTTATAAACTAAGCAGGTATTGCATAAAGGTAGAGTCTCTTCCATCATCCTGACGGGAAGAAGTTTGAAAGTTACTACCGATGACCAATCTTTTGACATTAATGGAACCAATTTTAGCATAAGTAATCCGTCTTGGGATCTACCCTCTTCGTGTTGTTTTAAATGATTTATCTAATAAATTAATAAGATCCTTTGATGACATATTTGATGACATATTTGCTGAGGCCATTCTTTACAGCCTCACATCTAAGAACGACACGCATTTTGATTAGTAGCAGATCTTTTCAGTGATTTAAGTGGTATTGTGCAATGTTTGTGGAAGTGAATGTTTGGATCATACCAACCTAATGTCTTTTCACCATCTTTACATAATGTCCTGACCTTTCTTCTAATTCAGTGAATAGGACTACTTTAGATGAATTTCTCTGTTTCGATATACACTTAGATTTTAAATTTCTCGCTGATTTGAAAGACTCCTATAGTATTCCCGTTACCTCGGTGACGGTTAGAATAGTGCACTAGCTCTACTGTTCAAAATGTTTCTAACATTTGAATTCACGTCGTATATTCATATGAGCTAGACACATTCTAAAACGGAATATTGCTCACATATTCGGACAATGTCTCACTGCCCACTCTCGAAAGTGTGCATAATTTTCTGTGTAACCTAGTTAGTGATGAGTTCTTTTCATTACTCCAACTACTCTTTTATCGAAGGAATGTCTCAAATCTCGCCCTTTTCTACCATTGTTGCCATAGAACGTGCCCATGGGAGCTTCATTTCCTGGTTCCATTAGTTTCAGAATTTCGCATTAGCAATTCGCTTGCCAAATTTAGCAAGACTGTACTTCTTAGATATCTCATAGACACGCTGCAAGTTCCAAGCATAAAGCTTTTCTCTTGAACAGCAGAATTATGAAACAAGATCTTTCCCCACTGTTTTCCTACAAAATGTAACCTGATCAAATTTCTTCATTTTAATATTTCATCGGTTCTACAAGGCATTGAGCTGGCAGAATCGTTAGCACGCCAGGCAAAATGCTTAGCGGTATTTCGTCCGTCTTTACCTTCTGAGTTCAAATTCAAGCGAGGTCGAATTTACCTTTCATTCTTTCGGGGTCGATAAAATAAATACCAGTTGAGTACTGGAATTGATGTAATCAACTTACTCCCTTCCCCAAAATTGCTGGCTTTGTGCCAACATTTGAAACCAATATTTCATCGGGTCTTTTATTATTACCGGTCCATTTAATTTCTTCTTATTCGTTCCTTTATTGTCATCTCATCATATTTTATTACCATCAGTTCTTTCATTGCCATTCCATCATATTTCACTTCAATCTTTTATCAGTTATTTTTATCGCCACCAAGTCATCCACTAATAATGTTGCTTTTGTTATCTTTCCATAGTTAGTGTCAATATCTATCTATCTATCTATCTGTCTGTCTATCTACCTGTCTATCTATCTATCTATCTATCTATCTATCTATCTATCTATCTATCTATCTATCTATCTATCTATGTGTGTGTGTATGTGTATGTGTGTTATATAAGTTAGTGTTAACATTAAAATGTTAACATTAGCTTATATTTTTCATGTGGATGGACTCTCATAGTTATTCTTTATTATAAATACACGTTTCTTATTTACGAAGCACAAAATAGTGAGTAGCAATTTATTGATCTAGGTATAAAGAAACAGGCACTCCGTTCTCTTTTCACTGCCATAGCTAGAGGGTGAGTTGAATACATAACTTGGCACTTGTCCTAAAGCAATAATTATAAAATATTCATGTGTACACTAGTATATTAGTGTCGTCATAAAATGATGGCATTTCAAAAGAAAAAAAACTGAAACTGACAATTCATAAATACATCGACATAACATACATTCTATATATTTCGTATAGACTTGTTACAACACTTCATATATTGCCAGGCTAGGCTCTGATCAAATTTCATTTACCAAAAGTTTTATCTTTTATCTGTTTCACTCATTAGACTGCGGCCATGCTGGGGCAGTACTTTGAAAATTTTTTAGTCGAATGAATCAATCCTAGTAGCTATTTTTTTTAAAGCCTGGTACTTATTCTATCAGTCTCTCATGGCCAAACCGCTAAGTTACGGGGGACAAACCAGTACCGGTTGTCAAGCGGTTGTCGGCAAAGCACCCCCCCACACGCATATATTTCTTTCTTTTACTTGTTTCAGTCATTTGATTGCGGCCATGCTGGAGCGCCGTCTTTAGTCGAGAAATCGACCCCAGGACTTATTCTTTGTAAGCCTAGTTTGTATTCTATCAGTCTCTTGCTGAACAGGTATGTTACGCGGACGTAAACATACTCATATCGGTTGTCAAGCGATGGAGGGGTGACAAACATAGACACACAAATACATATATATATATATATATATATATATATATATATATATATATATATATATATATATATATATATAATGTAATGCTCGCATTACTTAAATAAATGGAGTAGCATGAAACGTGCGTACTGCAGTCATCTTTAAAATCAGTGTTGCTTTTTTTTAATTATATATATATATATATATATATATATATATATATATATATATACACACGACGGGTTTCTTTCACTTTCCGTCTACCAAATCCATCCACAAGGCTTTAGCCGGCTCGAGGCTATAGTAGAAGGCACTTGCTCAAAGTGCCACGTAGTGGGACTAAACCAGAACCATGTGGTTGGAAAGCAAGTGTCTCACCACTCAGCCATGTCCGCGCCTAGTTGTATATTTTGTCAACAATCAATGTAGCATGCATTCAAAACCTACATAATATAATATCGGTTTCAAATTTTGGCTGAAGGCCAGCAATTTCGGAGGAAAGGGCAAGTCGATTACATCGACCTCAGTGCTCAACTGTTATTTATTGTATCGACCCTGTAAGGATGAACAGCAAAGTCTACCTTAACAGAACTTGAACTCAGAGCGTAAAGGCGAACGAAATGCCGCTAAGCCTTTTGCCCGGTGTGCTAACGATTCTGTCAGTTCACCCCACTTTATGCATAATATAAATATCATTATGTCATGCTCTATATATAAAGCTATATATATATATATATATATATATATATATATATATATATATATATATATATATATAGCTATTACAGCAACACAACATACAAATTTTATCCAATATACATTTACTGCATATATTTTCTACGGCTAATATAAAGGAGTTTCCGTATATATATTACAATTTTCATATAGCAAAATATACATACTTGCAATACACATATGTAACAATATTTCAAACATTGCACCTATGTATTATACAGAACATCATACATTACTGTACATCACTTGGATAGTCCTTCATTAAGTATTTTTCGTGAACATAGTTGGAATGACATATCCTTAGCAGTTCTTATACGATATATACAGTTTCATGTTTAAGCTGGACTTTATCTGTTTTCAATCAGATTTCCTTCATCATCACTTCTTTATATGTACAACCTCAAATTACTTCTAGTAAACTCACACAACGTACACTGAATTACGTGATAAAATATAATGTAAAAATAGATATATAAATGAATTATTCATCGATGCAGAAAAGAAATAAAATATATAAATATACAAGAAAGTTCATCAGAGAAGATAATGTGGATCTTTTTTAAAACGGGGGCCACAGTATTTTCTTAACGAAACTCTTTGAAACTTGGAACACTGGTAGAATGTGTCATATAAAACATCTTTTTCTCTTAGTCTTCTTAAAAAAAAGAAGAAATCCCTAAGTTATTCCATGTTAAAGTTGTCGTATTTCTGTAATTTCAACCAATCACTGACGTCCATTCAGCCGATATACATTAAGTGCCGACTACATAAACATACGATTTTGAAACAATTCTATCGGTGATAAAATTATTATTTCCTTGTCAAAAATGGCTGAAGCATATTGGCAGTAGCTAATAAACCTTTCTATTATAGGCTAACCCTAACCCTAACCCTAACCCTAACCCTAACCCTAGGGTTAGGGTTAGGGTTAGGGTAAAACAGCAAATTTAAAAAGCAAAAAGCAAATAAAACGAAGAAAAAAAGAAGAAAATGTAAAAAGCAAATTTAAAATGAAAAAAGCAAATAAAACGAAGCAAAAAAAAAAAGAAAATGAAAAAAGCAAATTTAAAATGAAAAAAAGCAAATTTAACGAAGGAAAACGAACACACGTGTTATGAAGATTAAATACGCTTTACACCGCTTAATCAGCCAAAGGAGTAAATGTAAACAACTGAATACTTGTCAGTGATTGGTTGAAATTATCGAAATAAGACAATTTTTTACATGAAATAAATTCGAATACAAAAATATCTTTCTGTTCTATAACACAAAATAGATAAGTATACGAAGTTTGAAAGTCTTTCGGTACCAAAAACACTACGTAAAACATTAATGAAAACTGTGGCCCCCGTTTTAAAATAGATCCGATAATGTCTTCTTCGGCGCGTGGCTTAGTGGATAAGGACATTCTGCTCACGATCTTACGGTCGTTAGTTCGATTCCAGGCTGCGCGTTGTGTCCTTGAGCAAAACACTTTATTTCACGTTACTCCAATCCACTCAGTTGGCAAAAATGATTGCACCCGTAATTCAAAGTTCCAGTATTGTCACATTCTGTCATGCTGAGTTTCCTCGAGAATTACGTGTCTGTGGAGTGCTCATCCATTGCACGTTAATTTCACGAGCAAGCTGTTCCGTTGATTGGATCAACTGGAATCCTCATCGTCGAAACCGACGAAGTGCCAGTTAGATGAAATATCGCGCCTAGAAATTGAACCCACTCCTCAGTTAACTACCAGGATTTTACTACCACTCTTTAATGTTTGTACTTGCTGTCGACTACCGTTACGTAAGAAAAATTATCGTAAATCTGTTTTTTTATACTGCAATGAATAATGAAATCTTTAGGAATACAAAGTGTTGGAGACTACAGCAGAGACAATCTAGGGAGTATGGGAGGAAAAAAAGACAAAAAAAAAATACTTGGAAGAAATTATGGACATTTAGTTAATCAATCAAAACACTATGTAATACAGTTTAGGATAAGAATATATTCCATGTGACATCAAAGGAGAAAGACAGATACAGAAAGAAAGAGAGCAACTGCATATTTTTTTTTCGTCTAAGTTATCAATCTAACGGAGATACAGTCTTTCTTATAAACCAATAACCGAAACTTGGTGTCATCTAGAGCTAGAAAACCAGTCGAATACAAGAAAAGAAGTAAACAAAATCGATATCGATCAATATATAATAAACAATTGTAGATTCTCATAGATGCACAAACATTTTATACATTTATAGATATTGGTTTCTTACAGAAGCACGAAATCTGCTGTTATATTTCTTTGGTATTTTTTCAAGGAAATGAAATTTGGAAATTGCAATTTTATTAATCACCTGTAATTTTGGTCGTAGCTTTTTATCTTTAGGAGAGACCTTCGTTGATACACTGCAAGATCTATCGATTTTGATTCTTTAACTATTTCCACATCTAGACTATTATCATATCAAAAATTTCCAAAGAATTTAATATTTTAAAGTATTCCTCATCTTCTCGTTTATTTATATTTTCATTTGTATTGTTCTGGTTCAGCTTTTATTGGTCATCATTGTTCTATGACTGGAGCTTGATTTTGTTGTTTCATAATTTTCATTTGTTTCACATTTCTTTTAATATTTCTTTTCTTTCAGCTTTTCTAACTTTATGCTTATGGTTTACATTTTCAATGTTTGTAAGTTAATGCTTTTATTCACGAAATATTTATTTTTGCTGTTTGTTTTTGTTTGCTGGTTGTATTGTATTTTTTTTTATTACAGTGTTCTGTTTTTTCTTATCTATTTTTAGTTTGGAGAGTACATCTTAAATTAATCCATTAGTTGAAATCCAAAGTCACTTTTAGATCAAGTTTATTTTCTTTTCCGTTTATTATATGCCTACCTTGTTGAAGTTTCGTATTTTTGTTAGAGCTACTGTAAAATACGCAGACCAGAACATTGTGAAGTCAGACAATAAGAAAACCGAAAAGTATCAACGCTTGATATTTGAATTGGAGTGTATTCATAGAGTCTCAAGAGCGTGTGCGATACCCATTGCGACTGGTGCGCTCAGAACCATCTCAAAGAACACAAAAACCTTGCATGAGAATTGGCACTACCAGATATTGGATGTACACAGGTGGCGGCCATACTCCGAACAGCGTATGTGTTGTGGGAAATGTTGCATCTCTTAGCTGCGGAAAGGAGCTGAGACATGACATAGATATCCTAAATGAACATAAAAACTGAAGCGAACTGTGATAATAAATACTATTTAGGTGGTGAGCTGGCAGAATTGTTAGAGCATCGGAAAATTTGTTTTGCAGTATATGTTCTCGCTCTTTACATTCTGAGTTCAAATTTCGTCGAGGTCAACTTTGCCTTTCATCATTTTGGGACTGGGATTGCATGCTTGCTTTTCAAGACCAATTAAGAAGTGAAGTGACAGGTCGAATTGTTATATGTCACACAAGCCCTCAGGCTCTTGCTTTACTTTTATGCATAGTATATCTCTACATTATTTACTGTATACTATACATTTTCTAAAGATTGTTAAGTGTAACATGAGGAAGATTTGGTTATTTCAAATAGGTCGCTTCCCCACTGAGGATTTTTTTTTATTAGTTCGATCGTATTGTTTTTGCATTTTAAGTCCAGATCAACTTTTATGAAGCAAATACATGATCAAAAGTATTCCGGTTATACCATACCGTCTTTTTCCTCAGATATTGTGTTTGTAAATCTACTTTCTCCATTGTTTCCAATGCCTCTGAGTGTGGTCTTTGCAACTGGCTAACGATATATTGCGGCGTGAACTTGGAGGTAAGTATGTGGAATGTCGCCTCTTATATATAAAATAGCGAGTTGGAAGAATCGTACTGCGCCGGGCAACATGCTTAACATGCTGTGATGTGTAGCATAATATTTCAGCACAACCGTCACAATATTTCAAAGTAGTAGACAGAAAAATTAGTTTCTCATTATGTGATTGAGTGAACATATTTATAATGTAATTAATTCGATGGGTATGAAGTGCTCACTTAGCACGCCCACAATATTCTCCCTTACAGCATTGATATTTCGACCGTCTCTACGTTCTGAATTAAAATTCTGCCGAAGTCGACTTTGCCTTTCACCCTTTTGGGGTCGATAAAATAAGTACCACTTGAGCATTGGGATCGATGTAGTCGACATAGGCCCGCCCTCCTCTGTCCTTGCTGACCTTATGCCAAAATTTGAAATCAATATGTATGTGTGTGTGTGTGAATTTTAATTTGATTTCAATATTAGAAACATTTTCTCCCTCATCGACAGACAATCTGGCTACTTCTTCCTGGTATTTACACGCTGCAGGCCTGAAATGTGAGAAAAAAAAAAGGCCATCATTAAAAAGCGTATGCTGAAATTAAATTGCTTGGAATGGTAATAACGTACGTGTAGTTGATGCATTAAATTTTTCAAAACTTACAACTAACTTTTCTACCATTACTTACTAACTTTAAAAAATGCATAACATCTGCATCCACGCAAAACAACGCTGGAAAACGTTCCTTGATAATCTGCGACCTGGCATTCTTAAAAGATTTAATATTTTGCGATTGTGACCGCCATTACATCCCGTTTTTAACTTCATTATACTTGGGAAATAAGAAGCCCTTCTCAGTTATTCAACCTATTTGTAATTGGTTTTGTAACCTATTTGTAATTTATCAATAGGTTGTTCTGTTACCCATTTCATTGCAATTTCTAAATCGCTATAAACACTTGTCACTAATTTCAAAATTCTTAATACGCATATATCTAGCTAGGCAACAGTACTTTGAATTCTTGCACCAGGGAAAATGCTACTACCAAAGGATTGTTGGTATGTAAACGACTTAATCATTGCCACGTATGCTACTGACATACGTTTATTTTCATTAATAAACGATGATTTAGAAACTGAATCAGATTTGTATTTAAAAAAAAAAAATGTAGTGAGTTCGTCTTTAGCGTTACGTATGTCTGAAACCGTTTCACTTTTTAACACACTACTCTTCACAAACACTCATCACTGTTACACCATTAGAGTTAGTTATACTTTCTTGTTTACAAATAGTATTACATTCTTTAGATTATCATTATCATAATCTTTCGTGAAGCCATGGTCTAGAATACAAGGTTGGGTGGGTTCCTAATTTCTGAAATATCAACGAAATTTGCAGGGCAACACAAGTTGTGCTGTGTTATGTTGGTGTTTAAGAGCCTGTGATTTATTCACATTGTGCACTATGATACTGAACCTACTCTCTAGCATAAGTTTCAGTCAAATATAAAATATACAAACTTTAAACTATTTTGAGTTGGCTTTATCTCTTTCTTTCAGTAAGTTATTACATTCAGATTATTTATTGATACAGCATGAACAAAATTATTTATTAAGAAATTAAATTTCAGTGAATAAATTTTCAATGAATGTGTATATACAACTTATCATCATGAAAACATAGTGCTTATTAGAGGGAAGTGTTAAAGCGATTATGAAAGATGATTAACAAGTTAAATTTAGGATAAACTGAAGCAGTGAAGGTAGGATTAAATATTAAGAGGTGAATTAGGGGCGAGTACGGAGTGTAAAAAAAGAAGTAATATTTTTAAGTAGGCATGTAAAAGCGAATAATAAAGAGGTTGTATATTGGTGGAATGTCAATTCTGTAACTCGCATATTATTCCACTATCTGCCCAATACATATCAGGATACGCACAGCCTGTGATGTGTAGCATAATATTTCAGCACAACCGTCACAATATTTCAAAGTAGTAGACAGAAAAACTAGTTTCTCATTATGTGATCGAGTGAACATATCTATAATGTAACTAAATTCGATGGGTATGCAGCGCTCACTCAACACGCCCACAACATTTTCCCTTACAGCTTTGGTATTAAAGGATGGCGGCAGAAAACAAGGTCGATGACCGTTCCCTCAACTTAGATTTTGCCTAATTTATCCAATATCCAGTTTAACGAAGATCCAATATATGTACGTATATATATATTGTAAACAAACTTATAAGCGCTGAATGAGTCAGTATTTGACAGAAAAATAAAAGAATTCTCGAACGCAAGATGGCTGTAAAGACAGCTTAGAAAATCGGGTAAATACCTTTTATAAGACCGGAGAAAAATGGCCAGCAAGCCTCTACAGAGAATCGAGCACTGTACCTCTCAAATTCCAGCTGAGCTCTCTATACCATTAAGCTAAGAGATCCCCGACAACAATTACCGTCTTTTTAGACTGGTAAACAGTAGCTTTTCGGAATGTGAGACCATTTTGTAAACAAACTCATAAGTACCGAGTGGGTCGGTATTTTACAGAAAATAAATGAATTCTCGAACGTAGGATGATACGTTTACATGCATAGATGTACGTACATCAAATTCTTAGACTTCAACGGTACCACACCATCATCACCAAAATATACGATACTTCAGGGTACAATAAAACAAAGGCAAACAATTCTTTACATCAAAATATGTTTTCATCATCGCCTTTTTTCTTCCATCTTTTGATTGTCATACGGTTACAGTTACCATTCTCTTGATAGCCTTCCACCGTTTCTATAGAATATTTTCTTTCCGGCATCATTATAAATATCGCGTTTCTCACACCTCTTTGTTTATTGGTTCGTTTGTTTTGTTTCTTTTTTTTTCACGTTGTTATTCTAACTACCTAAATGTAGTATTTGTACATACACGCACACGATTACACACACATACACGCACACACACACATACAGGTACGCACGCACGCACGCACACACAAACACACATAAACACATACGCGAACATACGCACACAAATACACACAAACACACGCACACACAAACACACAAACATACACACAAACACACACGCACGAACATACGCACACAAACACACAAACACACACACACACAAACACACGCTCACAAACATACGCACAAACACACACAAACTCGCGCGCGCACACACACGCACACAAACACACACACACACACTCTCTCTCTCTCTCTCACACACATACACACACACACACACTCTCTCTCTCACACACACGTGCACGCACGTATGTATGAATCACGTAAGAAATCAATATTTAAAAAAAAACAAGAAATCTATGGATGTATGCGTCTTTATTACCTCCACTTATTTTTGGGCTTTTTGTGGTTGCTTTATCCATACATTTATATTTTCATATATCGTATTGCTTTTATTCATTGTTTTTCTCACTCTCTCACGCGTTCACCATATGCGTTATCATTTTTCAATACTGTTTATTGTTTTTGTCCTATTACTTCTCATACACTTATGAATATTCATTAAATCCTTAAACGATTTATTTTCCCAGCCCTTGTGACCATGACAGTAGTAGTAGTAGTATGATTCTCAATATCTCTTGTTAAAATCGTGTTTGTTTTTCCTTTAACTTTTTAAATCTTGTGTTTTCTCAAAATCTGAATTTTGGTAAAGTTAATTTCAATTGTTACCAACAACGGTATCGTCAACTCCAACCTGAGGTCTTTTAAATTATCGGAAGCCAAAACAAATCTTGACTAAATAGCCGTAATTTTATTCTTCACTTTTGTAAAGAATTCTCACTAAACTGTGTTCTACGATGTTCACTGGACATTTTAGAGCAGAGAATTCACGCCCACACACATACATACACGAGCACTTGCACACACAGATGTATACATATACACACGTTAGTTTGGGTCGGTCGAGTGACAGAGGAGTGCTCAATACACGCTGAAGTCGATAAGTTTCATTTATTGAAGCTGAAATTGATTGTCTCTCGTTTCTTCTGGCGAGGTCGATGATAATACATTATCGGTGGTGTATTGATATCCTTTTCGGTGTGTGCGTGTGTGTGTGTGTGTGTGTGGTCTGGTGCTTGTATTAAATCGTTATTTATTGGGTGCGGTTTCTGGTCTCTTCATTTGTAGTTTATACTATTTTTGTGATGTGGTGTTTGTATTTCTCGTAATTGCAGGTAAAGGTGTGTTATTAATTTGTTAGGGATTAGGTGATGGGAACTATTTTCGTTTTTGCTGCTTTTCTTTTTCCTTGAGGTTTTAGATAAATATTGTTTTTGAGAAAGGTTGTTTATGAATGGGCAACTTGAAAAGGTAACTAAGAATATATATATTAGCTATAGCCTTAAAGACTGGCGCTTTTCACGGATGACTGATTTTGTGAATTGTTCTGTGATTAACTATATATTTATTTTTTTTTTTATAAAATTTTGTTTCGCTTGCTTTGGAAAAAAATATTTGTGTGTGTGTATGTGTGTGTGTGTGTGTGTGTGTGTGTGTGTGTGTGTGTGTATGTTTGGCAGTTTGCATTTCTTTAGAATTTTGTTTCTTGTCAAGTAGTGGTATGCTATTGTCTACAGTAAGCATTTCCCAACTAAATAGAAATACCACAAATTATTTTTCTGACCAATACTTTGGACTACCTAATACTTGGATTTTCTTTAAACTTGCCCTTCAGCAGCACAGAAAATTACCACAGGATCACACAAAATGTGATACACATTCTAACTAAGAGAAATGAGATCATATCCCCATCTGGACCCGAAATAAATTCATTTTTTAAAAAAGGTTGTGAAATGCAAACGGGATAAAACAAAACCCAAAACCCACACAAACACCCACAATAATAAACACCATACCCACAATAAAAAAAACATTAAACATACATGCACGTACATCCATATACATGAAAAAAATTAACCAATAATTTAACACAAACATTAGCCCATACATAGAACACCAAAGGATATGAATATACCACCGATACCATATTGTAACATCGCAATGGTGTGAAACTAGAGTAAAGAAACAAACTCCTAGTTTCAGTTTCAATAAAAAAGCAACACACACACACACACACACACATACATACACACGTGAATAAAGTGCACGACGAAGTATATCATAAAAGAGAAATAATAAACATTAATGTGGAATTTCACACACACATACGCGCGCGCGAACACACACATTTGGTAAACGCAATTAAAACACCATTAAATTGAAATCGTCTACTGTGTATCATACTAACTATATATACGTTGTGGAAAAGTATGCTGTTACGCATGTGCTAAATATACACTATAATATCAAGGGGAAACAAATATCGTTGCAGTAGTGGCTCATAGGTACATTAGGCGAATTTCGTTCGTGCGTGTGACAACTGGATATACGGTGTTGACAAACCCCCAAGAAGGATAAGACGCATCTAACGATTCTGTGAGTCATTACATAGACAATCTTTGCCTCACTTCGATATATATATATATATATATATATATATATATATATATATATATATATATATATATATATATATATATATATATATATATATATATAGTGTCAGTAACACTTCTATGAAGACATTTTCTCTCAGACAAAAAAGCACTACATCATACCTTTTTACGGTGTGTGCGTATGTGTTTGCTTACATACATACATACATACATACGAGTGTGTGTGTACATGTGCGTGTGTATGTATGTATATATATATATATATATATGTATGTATATATATATATATATATATATATATATATATATATATATATATATATATATATATAAGTTAAAAAAAACACAAAAAACAATAACAAAAAAACAACAAAGTGAGGACGTGATACGGATAGTGTTATTGGACGCTCGGGAAAGGAAGGAGAGTATATATATTTATTTATTTTTTTATTTATGCGACCTTTTAAAGCCTAGTCAGGCTCATGGGCCCGGTTTCCCGGTTTCTATGGCGTATGTGTTCCCCCAGCTGGACGGGACGCCAGTTCATCGCAGCGTTACCCAAGAAATAGGAAGAAATAGTGAGAGAAAGTTGGGCGAAAGAGTACAAAAGGGGTCGTCACCACCCCCTGCCGGAGCCTCGTGGAGCTTTTAGGTGTTTTCGTTCAATAAACACTTACAACACCTGGTCTAGGAATCGAAACCGCAATCCTCCGACCGCGAGTCCGCTGCCCTAACCACTGTACCATTGCGTCACACACACACACACACACACACACACACACACACACACACACACACACACACACACACACACACACACACACACACACACACACACACATGCAGGAAGTAAATAGACACCTTCAATTTTCAAAATTTCTGATCTAAGCGTCTTAATATGTCTTCAGAGGTGTAGAATTTACAATGTAATTATTCTTTTTCATTCCAAGTGCCATTATATTAAACATTTGCGAAGAGTAACCATGCCATGCACAAAAAAATTCAGCACGACTGTCAGATTTTCTAAGAGGTCGTATTGTTGGTCAATCTGAGGTTGGTCTTAGCCAGCGAAAAATTGCTCCTTCAACCAATTAATATGAAATAAAAGATTTTGAAAATTAGAGGTGTCTAGTTACTTCCTGCATGCCTGTATATATATATATATATATATATATATATATATATATATATATATATATATTTGTTAAAGAGAACTATAACCTTGGAACCATACTAATCCATTACAACACTTACCTAGCGTACCTAATCGTTTAGATCACCTGTAAACTACCCCCCTATATATATATTAACAGAGTAAACAACAGGTTGTACGGTGTGCCGCATGGATAAATCAAAAGTAGGACAGAAAGAACACGACAAGCGGAAATCAGCAAAACACATACGGAAAAATAGACGATAACATAACAAACGACAAACAGAACAAAGACAAGATACATAGATCATTCGCTGCCGATTTCCTCTTCAGTCGGTGTCCAGAAAGTCCTTGCAGTTTCGCACTCCTTTATCACCGATCTTAGCTTATGGTCGTAAGTGTACGACATATGGAGCAATGCTATAAACAAAGTATGAAAAATGTCCTCAATATCTTAGAAAAAATATTTATCGTATCAAGTTTATAGTTCCGGTTTACAGAATTCCGTTACTCAGTTTCATAAACCAGTTCTGAAACATTCTTCAAATATTTACACACGCACGCACTGACACTCAGACACAGACACCCCCCACCACACAGGGCGTTCCAAGAAAATGTATATACACTACCATTAAATTTTCATTTCTTAACCCATTAGACGTAACGAAGAGAACCGATTAAAAATAATAATGGAAGTCTGAAAATGCAGTCAAAATGCAAAGACGGTTTCAAACATATACTTCTACGTAACTTACGCTCACTCGAATTAGAGATAAATTTGAAGCAGACGGAATGTTCAGAATATCCTGAAAAAATGTTCTGGAAGACTGTTAACATCGACGAACCTCACAAAACGAGAAATGGGTACTAGATACGTAATACCAAAGTTCAAGAAAATTCGTACTACAAACGAGTCGTCAAATAGGAATTTTAAAATCAAGCGTCCAACGAATTTTGAAGCACTTAGCGTATGTGTATACATACAAACATGCACACACATATACGCATCTCTATAAATATATATATACACACATAGAAACACATGTATGCATACATACATACATTTTTCACATATAAGTACTCACACACACGCATATATAAATGTATATGTATATGTATACAGATACACCCAAAACACATTTGTGTGTGTATGAACGCGTGTATGTGTGTGTGTATGTGCACGCACGTCTATATATGTGTATGTGCGCGCGCGCGCATGTGTGATGAGGTAAAGTGTGTTTTTTTAGTCAAATTAACAAACGAACAATCAGCTGTTACAACAGTATTACGTAATGTGTTAAAATAATAATAAAACCAACCTCATGGCAGGTTGCAAATGAAACTCGTCGTCATAAGACAAACAAATATATTTGCGAAACTAGGTTTCCGTAAATTGGCCACAGCCCATGCACCACTTGAAGCCTTAATGAATGTAGGTGGATACTAATTAATTGGCCTTCATTTATTTCTTTTGAGTACGGACTCGGTCAGGAATAATGCGTAGGAGCAGATATTTTAATTCAGTAGAGTGTTACTACCATATTATATTCTTTTTTACTCTAGGTACAAGGCCAGAAATTTTTGGGGAGGGGGCCAGTCGATTAGATCGACCCAGTACACAACCGGTACTTAATTTATCGACCCCGAAAGGATGAAAGGCAAAGTCGACCTCGGCGGAATTTGAACTCAGAACATAAAGACAGACGAAATACTGCAAAGCATTTTGCCCGGCATGCTAACGTTTCTGCCAACTCGCCGCCTTACTGCCATATTATACTTAAACACAAACTTCCTTTATATATATGTATGCATATACATTCATTCATACATACATACATACATACATACATACATACATACATACATACATACATACATACATACATACATCACGGAACAGTACATTATATATATATCTTCATATCACAAATGATAGAGACGGAAAATGCAATATACGAGAAACTCTATTGCTCACAACGATCGTTTCGAAGCATTTTGCGACGATCCCTCGCGGGTTGGACACTGTACATGAGAATAACACACGTTTACAAGTGGTTTTCAAGCTTTAGGAATTGCGACTTGTCGCTTGAGCATCAACTACACTCAGGGCGACCGTGGACCTCCTGAACGAATGAAAACACCATGAAAATTCATCAGCTGATCTTGAAGGACCGTCAACGAACAATTGACGAACTTGTTGATATGATTGGTGTGTCCTGGAGCTCCTGCCAACGAATTTTGATGGAGGAATTGTGAATGAAAAGCGTCGTAGCAAAATTTATAGACATAGCCAGTTATCAACTGATGAGCTTAAAAGAGCGAACTCCAAGGTTAATATCCCAATGAAGTTTATATATGTTTCTTTACACACACACACACACACACACACACACACACACACACACACACACACACACACACACACACAGAGTAATGTTCGTTACCACTTTTACGTGGTTGTTCCATACGGAACAAATGTTACTACATTTTAACATCAAGAAAACATCTTTTCCCGCTGGTTAACGACACACAAACTGAGTCTGTTTTAGTGTGTGTAAGAGAGCGAACCACTACCACTCCAGCATAGCAAGACTACTAGACCAACTGGTTTCTGAGTGTATTCTCGTCCTCGGTACTGGAGGCCTGCCTACTAGAGATGGCAGCTATCCATCCCTACTCGTAATATATAAACAAAGAACCGACAATCAGTCTCTGATATTGCAACAAACTAAAGTAGCTGGTTTTAAAATCTCTGAAAGAGATTCACATAGTAACGGTACTAAACAGTACTACTTTCATGTGGCTGTTCCATGCGGAACAAATGTTATTATATTTTAACCCCAGGAAAACATCTTTTCCTGCTGGTTAACGACACACGACCTGTGTCTGTTTTATTGCGAGTAAGGAAGCGAATTACTCCCACACTAGAATAGCAAGATCAGACATATATATATACACTCCACACTCCACCCATGCTTTCCCACTCTCGTTTCCCCCGCCTTCGCCTTCCCCACCTCCCACCTCCCAAAGGAGTGGCTTTGTGGTAAGTAGCTTGCTTACGAGCCACATGGTTCTGCGTGGCACCTTGGGCAAGTGTCTTGTACTATAGCCTCGGGCCGACCAAAGCTTTGTGAGTGAATTTGGTAGACGGAAACTGAAAGAAGCCTGTCGTATATATATATATATATATATATATATATATATATATATATATATATATATATATATATATATATATATGTATATATATACAAGAATAAGGGCAGAGAATCATCAATTAATAATAGAATTAATAATTAACAATTTTGCCAAGTAGTTCAGTATGAAAAAAACCTTAATCGGTAAAACTATTTATCATCATGAATATACAGGGATTAGCAATTGAGTTGCTTCTCCAACATACTGAAAATTTAGAAATAGCAGTCAAAGAACTACTGATTCCAAACTACAAATTTTTCTCTAAAGCGGATGGCGATATTTATGGCACACATAGAACAAAAAACCGGAGGGAAAAGCGTAAACAAACCAAGCCTTTAGTTAATTGGATACGAATCGTTTCATGGTTAAGTGAATGGAAATTTCACTATTCCAATCTTCAGCCCAAATATTCTGATAAATTTGAAAGTGTCTCTAAAAAAATTCACGGTAATTTTTGGCCATGCGACACCAAAAATCAACGATAAGAAAGGCACTTACGAATTCATCGGCTAGCGAGTTCAGGCACCTCACCTCAAAGAAATCTATTCCATGTGCGGTTTAACTATCTAACTTAGAGATATCGCCATCCGCTTTAGAGAAAAATTTGTAGTTTGGAATCAGTAGTTCTTTGACTGCTATTTCTAAATTTTCAGTATGTTGGAGAAGCAACTCAATTGCTAGTCCCTGTATATTCATGATGATATATGTATATATATATATATATATATATATATATATATATATATATATATATATATATATATATATGTGTGTGTGTGTGTGTGTGTGTGTGTGTGTGTGTGTGTGTGTGTGTGTGTGTGTGTGTGTGTATGTGTGTGCGTGTGTGTGTGTGTGTGTGTATGTTTATGTGTCTGTGTTTGTCCCCCAACATCGCTTGACAACCGATGTTGGTATGTTTACGTCCCCGTAACTTAGCCGCTCGGCAAAAGAGACCGATAGAATAAGTACTAGGCTCCTGGGGTCGATTTGCTCGACTAAAAGCGGTGCTCCAACATGGCCGCAGTCAAATGACGAGTAAAAGAGTAAAACAGTATGTAAAATCAAAACACCACTGCTGCTACCCGCGAAACACATACACAATGTGGGCGCGTGTACGTTCGTATGGCTTGGAAGGGAAGTTTAGGCATACATAGGGTTGTATTAGAATGACAGCAGGGTACACAGAATTCCATAAATATACATACATGTAATTATGAGCAATTCCAGTACACAACCATACACATATCCCCGCACACGCATACACACACAAACGCATGAACACACACACACACACACACACACACACACACACATGAACCCACACATACACGCACTCACACGAACACACACACACACACGCACTCACACACACACAGACACAAACACGCACACAGAGAGGATACACATACTATTTCTTGATGTCAAGAAATATTCACAATATATCGGGACCCTTTGAAAAGTAAATTCTGCTTAATTTCATTTTGGTGATTTTTTAGAATAGAGTGGGTAGGTGGTGGAGTAATAAACTGCTGTATTATTTTCGAAGGAAACGTGGATTAGTGTGAATGGCTTAGTCCATAAAATAAGTGCTTGCGTGTTTGTGCTTGTGTACGCCTGTCCTTTCTGAGGCAGAGAGGTAATTTGTCTTATTTTCATTGCTGGTTCTTACGAAATTACTGTGAGAGGCTTTAAATAAGTCAAAAGAAAAAATATTGTTCATTTATTTTTCTATTTTAATAGATTTGTGAATAATGGTCTTGAACAGAGGTTCCAACTTTTTCTTTTAGTTCATGTCTCTCTTGGAATCTTAATCGTTTTGTGCATCCACCCAACCCGGCATTATTAGTGAAAAAAAATACTTTAATTTTGTATCTAATAGTAAAAACAGGTCAATTTTAAGAAAAATAATAAACTTTAATAAAATTAAATTTGTAAAATTTTTCAAATACTAAGAAAATTTTTAAATATTGTTTTAAATTAGTTTCATTGACATGAGATTTATTTCCTTGAATATTTTAAAATTGAGAATGCACAATGAAAACAGTTTTTGAACAAAATTTATTATATTAAATAAGCATTAATTTTTTTTTCAAAGGTGACCTGTTTTCTACCATTAGCGTAATACATTTTCATAAAATATCAGTTTCTATTAATTGCACATTTATTCTCTCTTAATTCCATTTCCCAAAACTATATATTTTCTGTGCTCAACAAAACAACCATTTATAATTATACGTTATTTTTTTAATATAACACTGATAACATAAAACTTCTATTGACGCCCAGAAATTTATTAAATTCTAAAAAACGATTAGTTTTTGAGCGCATAAATAAAATCCTTTAGCAAAATAAAGATATATTATCTTTCTACTGTATATATGCAGTAAAATCCTCGAGGCTGATGCAGTTTCGCCAGTTTTTCAGTAGTAGGATCCATGGTTGTTAGAAACAGATCACCTCTACTTTTGACAGTATGAAAGAAACTCGACTAAAATCTGACTGAACTGAGGAAGAAGTAGGTCAGGCAATGAAATATAATTTTATTTCCTGCAAAATCAATAGGAATTTGTTAGCAGCCATTTCACTTCTTGTAAGTTATTGAGTCCATGATTAAATTTAGTTTGAGAAATTTCATTACTCTGCAACTCGGCAAGACTGCTCGTCAGATATCAACATCAATTGCATTTTTCTCAAATTGATGTACCACTAAACTTGGATTGTTCATTTCCAGGAGATCTTTGAGCCTAATTTCCATATAACTGTGCAAATGCCCAATGTACACTAAAATATCGTGCTTTTTCAGCTCCTCCTCAACAGTGGAAAAGGTTGAAAATGTATCAACTCCTTACGCCCGATATTTATCCAGAAAAAGGTGGCGAGGTGTCACAATCGTTAGCACGCCAGGTGAAATGCTTAGTGACATTTCGTCCGTCTTTACGTTTTAACTTCAAATTTCGCAGGGGTCGACTTTGCCTTTCATCCTTTCGGGGTTGATAAAATAAGTACCCTTCGAGCACTAGGGTCGTTGCAATTGACTTAACCCCTGCCCCCAAACTGTTGGCCTTTTATCAAAATTTGAAATCAATATTTATGCCAAATAGATTAAATTTTTCAAGGAAAGTACTAGTAAACCTCTTACAAACTAAAGATTAGCATTTTTATCTTGTAGCTGTTTTTTTTTCAGAAAATTTAGCTACTCACATATATCTGAACAGTAAAATACGTCACATTTGGAAGCTAGGATTTTTTCTCCAAGCTGCTTACCATTCAGAAACTTTACAACAAAGTCCTAAAATTCAATGAAGCAACTCAAGTAATTACTCTTAGCAGTTGTAACTCGGTGCATGGACTTCAAAGCAGTAACGCCATATTCAAGTCATACAAGACTTTCCAATGCCAGCTTAAGACTTTAATCATCAATAATAAATCATTATTGAAGTGTCGAATGAATCTGTTTTTTTTTTCGGTTATGACGGAACATAAGATATAGAAAATGCATTGTGCATATATAAGATTTTGTGCGTAAATTTAAAGAGTTACAAACGGTGATAGAAAATTTTGAGAAGGGTACGAGGTACATGTCCCTCTTTATTGAGCATGTGCATTCCCGCCAATTCCTAATTTTTTCTGTGGGCTAACTGAACTTTGCAATGGTTTTATGTTGGGAACCTCCGGCCTAGAACATACATACTTTGTAATTTTCATTAGTTATCGTTCAGTAAGTAGGTTCTTATTGTGGTTTTTAAGTATAAATATATTTTAAGTGATAAAGGTGTTAAAGAAACGTACTTATTGAATTTAATCCGAAAACATGCATTTTTATGTATATTGTTCCTTACCTTATGTATGCAATGAAGAACCAAAGGTAAATCAGTACACACATTCAGACACGCATCTTTATTTGAACACATAAACATATAATTGCATACATGCAGGTAGAAGCAGACATATACATACAAACATGCACAAATATGTATATACGTCAATATAAGCATAGACACATAAGTTCATGTATATAATGTTGGCGCAGCACATCAATGGTTTTCACGGATCAAGTGGACACTCGTTCTTCTTCGTACCTTTTTTAACCGAACCGCTAAATCATGGGGACTTAAGCAAACACCGGTTGTGAAGTAGTGAAATACACACACACACGTACACACACACGTGACGGACTTCTGTACAGATTCTGGCCTCCAAATTCACTTCTAAAGCATTGGCCGGCACGCAGCTATTGCAGAAGACTTTTGTCAAGGTGCTGCGCAGTGAGATTCAACCTGAAACCATGTAGTTGCGAAACAAAGTTTTTACTATACAGACATGGCTGTGTGGTAAGAAGCTAGCTTCGCAACCACATGATTCCGGGTTCAGTCACACTGCGGGGTACCTTGGGCAAGTGTCTTCTACTATAGCCACGGGCTGACCAAAGCCTTGTGAGTAGATTTGGTAGACGGAAACTGAAAGAAGCCCGTCGTATATGTGTATATGTGTGTATCTTTATGTCTGTGTTTGTCTCCCTACCACCGCTTGACAACCGGTGCTGGTGTGTTTATGTCCCTGTAACCAAGAAGTTCAACAAAAGAGATCGACAGAATAAGTACGAGGCTTTTAAAAGAAAGTGAGTACTGGGGTCGATACATTCGACTAAAAATTCTTCAAGGCGCTATCCCAGCATGGCCGCAAACAAATCACTGAAAGAAGTAAAAGAATATATATATATATATATATATATATATAGTAATGTTTGTCGCCACTTAAACAAGGCTGTTCCATAGCAACCGACGTTACTGCTATTTTTAACCCATGGAGGATGCCACCTCCAGCTGGTTATTCGATGCAATCTGCACCCGATACATATTGCAAGCAAGAGAGTGAACCCCTACCATCTTCCAGCCACGAGACCACCAGAGGTTTTCTAACTAGGTAATTTGGTTGTTGCAAGATCAGTGACTGTGTGCCACTTGTTTTCTCTATATTGCGAGCTGGAGTGAACTACTGCTATCTCCAGCGGACTCGTATCTACCACCGAGGATGACGACAAAGAGGTCGAAACCGTACGGTCTTATAGATCTAAACTTTAATGACAATAATGTAATTGCTCATCCTTTGAAAACATAAGTTTCTGTATTTCTTGAGAAAAGCAAGGAAGCAAATATAAAACGGAACTGAATGTGGTTGGTTGGAACAAACATGGAACATTATCAGAAGCCCAAATATATTGTTAGCTGAAAGTAGACAATAGTTTAAAATTTAAAAATATAAAAAAATCCTATTTAAGTCGCATAGCCAACGGAAGTACACAAAATGTTTATCGTGTGCTCCCGTTAACGCTTCGATTTAAATAGTTTGAAATCTAGGGGCAATAAATAAATAAACAAATAAATGAATAAATAAAGCAAAAAATATTTTCCGGCTTTCCAGTGGAGTGTAAGACTTCGAAGACTCACATTAACAAAATTGGATGTATATTATTCATCTGCAGATTGTGTATTCAATGCGGACTAGGTCTTTATGCACAAAATATCCGGATATCGCCCTCAATGAGGCATGCATATATATAACTAAGAATCTCAGACACACCAACATTCATAACCTTTACTTTTTATTTTTGGTATTGTTCCAACGGCTATCACACGTTGCCAGCGAAAACTGTAAAATATAAACAGGTGCTTTATCATGAAAAACATCGATCATTTGAATATCAACAAAAAATAGAGATTAAAATCGAGGAAAAGTTTCATAATATACTTTGTCCCTGTAGATGTTTCCAAACAATTTACCTGCATTTATTTGTGGAAGGAGAAACTGTTGATAAGACTTGCATTTGTTTTATTTTAATAATATGTAATACTTACAACAAACATTTATTCATGACACGTGCTTCTTCTTTCTGTTTGTCACACACACACACACACACACACACACACACACACACACACACACACACACACACACACACACACACACACACACACACACACACACACACACACACACATGTGTATATATATATATATATATATATCTGTGTGTGTGTGTGTGTGTGTGTGTGTGTGTGTGTGTGTGTGTATGTAGGCTCGTAGTTTACTGGTTAGGGTATTGCTTTCATGATCGTAAGATTGTGGATTCAATTCCTGGAGCGGGCGATGCATTGTGTTCTTGAGCATTTCTCGTTGCTTCAATCTACCCAGATGACAAAAATAAGTAATCTTGCGACGAACTGGCGTCCTGTCTCGTTCAGGAGGCCGAATATATACGCCACAGAATCCGGGAAAACAGCCTTATGAGCCTATGACTGGGGAAGCAGATTTGATCGACTTTCCATTCATTCATACATACATACATGCATGCATGCACATACACACACATACAAACACCCCCACACACACACATAATATTTTTTATTTATGCGTCCTTTTCAAGCCTAGCCAGGCTCATGGGCCCGGTTTCATGTTTTGTATGGCGTATGTGTTCCCCCCAGCTGGACGGGACACCAGTCCATCGCAGCTTTACTCAAGAAACAGGAAGAAAGAGCGAGAGAAAGTTGGGGCGAAAGAGTACAACAGGAGCCGGAGCCTTGTGGAGCTTTAGGTGTTTTCGCTCAATAAACATACAGAACGCCTGGTCTGGGAATCGAAACTGCGATCCTCCGACCGCGAGTCCCCTGCCCTAACTACTGGGCCAATGCACCTCCACACACACACATATATATAGTCAAAATAAGCAACAAGGATATCCAAAGTTAATGCAGTACGATCGTTTCATGCGACTCCATTTAATTAAGCAATGTGAGAATAGGGCATATAGTTTGATTTATTTATAACACTTTACACATTTTTCAGTGACAATCATGAAATAATTACTTTAGGCTAAATTTATGTAATACTTTGCCATCAACTCGCCAGAAAGTGTTATGAGAACTGCTTAGTCCCTTTAAATAAAATGTATTTAAAGTAGTTCAGAAACTCGAGAGAAGTGTAGAGCGAGTATAATAGAGACAAATTGCCTGGGTGAAATTTAAAGATGAACAAAGGAAACAAGGTATAAAGTAATAGTTTCAAATTTTGGCACAAGGCCAGTAATTTCATGGAAGTGGGTAAGTCACAGTACTCAACTGGTACTTATTTCATCGACCCCAAAAGGATGAAAAGCAAATTCGGCTCCGGCGGAATTTGAGGTCAGAACTTAAAGACGGACGAAATGCCGCTAAGCATTTTGAACAGAGTATAAAATAACGCCCATATATATATATATAATCCTATATATATATAATCCTATATATATATATTCCTATATACATACATACATCTGTATGCTTATAACGAGCCATACATGAAAATGCACGCATATGTGTAGAGAAACATACTGATAAAGAATTGAGTATACATAGGCACGCATGCGTGCGCGCGTATATATATATATATATATATATATATATATATATATATATATAAGTCAGTAAATAATGGGGTTGTGTTAACTGCACGTGGAGAAATAATATGAAAATGAAAAAAAGGCAGAATGCTAAACTGGAAGCATATTTTAATAAAGATTTCTAACCGGTTTTCATTGCGAAAGCAAATTATCAAGAAGAAGGAGGATGAAAATGTTTTTTACAAAGAAGTACAAAATGAAGAAAATGATATATAAAACAATAATATATAAAAAAATAAATATACCCATACATTATATTGTCTTTGAGCTTTTGAAGTTCAATAGTAGTTCATGTATATAATGGTAGGAAAAATAAGGATGCATGAGAGTTGAGAGTTTTGTTAGGTTTAAAAAAAGGGTTAAAAGTTTGTGTTAAGCAGGAAATGTGGTGTCAAAACAGGAAGTGTGTGTAAGGGGAGACAAATGTTTTTAGTTGGAGTTATGAACTCTTTTTCAACAGGAAGTTTATGTCTGTTCCTAGAGAAATAAGGTCACTGAGGGGTGTGTGTGTTAAGAAATGGTTGGAAATTCTCTATGAAAAGATTCTCCTTGTTGATTCTTTCTTGTGTGGAGATTCTGTCTTTACACAAGAAAGAATCAACACGGAGAATCTTTTCATAGAGAAATTCCAACCATTTCTTAACACACACACACCCCTCAGTGACATTATTTCTCTAGGAACAGACATAAACTTCCTGTTGAAAAAGAGTTCATAACTCCAACTAAATACATTTGCCTCCCCTTACACACACTTCCTGTTTTGACACCACATTTCCTGCTTAACACAAACTTTTAACCCTTTTTTAAAACCTAACAAAACTCTCAACTCTCATGCATCCTTATTTTTCCTACCATTATATACATGAACTACTATTGAACTTCAAAAGCTCAAAGACAATATAATGTATGGGTATATTTATTTTTTTATATATTATTGTTTTATATATTATTTTCTTCATTTTGTACTTCTTTGTAAAAAACATTTTCATTCTCCTTCTTCTTGATAATTTGCTTTCGCAATGAAAACCGGTTAGAAATCTTTATTAAAATATGCTTCCAGTTTAGCATTCTGCCCTTTTTTCATTTTCCTATATATATATATATATATATATATATATATATATATATATATATATATATTACATTCATAATTTACATATTTATATGTATGTATGTATGTGGCTTAGTGGTTAGGGGCATTTGGCTAACGATCGTAAAGTCGAGAGTTCAATTCCCAGCGACGCGTTGTGTCCTTGAACAAAACACTTCATTTTCACGTTGCTTCAGTCCAGCTGGCAAAAATGAGTAGTACCTGTATTTCAAACGCCCAGCCTTGTCACGCTCTGAGTCACGCTGAATCTCCCTGAGAACCACGTTATGGGTACACGTGTCTGTGGAGTGCTCAGCGACTTGCACGCTAATTTCACGAGCAAGCTGTTCCGTTGATCGTATCAGCTGGAACCCACGTCGTCGTAACCGACGGATTACTCCTATATATATATAGGCAAGGCAAGGCAGTGTTCATCGTACTGGTGCCCATGGTGAAAGAATGTGTGTGGTGAACTCGAGCGAAAGGTTTAGATACAAACACTTTCCTCTCTGGCCAGTCGCTCATCAACTTTTTCAAATACCACTTAAAAAGGAAGGTGAGAATAGAGAAGCAAGTTTTGTCTCGTGAAAGTTTCAATAAAAGTTGGGTGAATAAAGCAAAACTGGTATGTGCGAGTGGCGAAACCATTTTGCACATGATCCTGTAAATCGAAAAGGGAGAGAGAGAGAGAGCACTTTGCTCTCATGTGTTTATTCCCTCCCTGCCTGAGGTTACCGTGGTCTTTTCCGTAGGCTTTTCTTTCCACAGATAAACCTAATCTTGTTTTTTACATTTTTAATATTTTCTGTGATACACGATCCTCTTTGATAGGAATTTTATTTTTCTCCTTTTTTTTTTCTATTTTCGAAAAGAAAAGTTCTACATTGCATTTTGTCCTCTCTGTGTTCGGCCCTGTGTGGCTAATAAAGAAACCTATCTATCTATCTATCTATCTATCTATCTATCTATCTATCTATCTATCTATCTATCTATCTATCTATCTATCTATATGATGATTGCTTCATCTTGTCAGATGCTAGCTGTCCCACAAACATGATAGTGAGTCATCATACGTCATTGGATTTAAGTGACAAAAGGCTGTACGACACTTTTGCCGCTCTCTCGGCCACTATTGATGTTGCAGTAACAAGCATTGCATAATGACTACCACTATTTTGAGTGGAGGTTTTATGCCGGAGTATCTTTCTCCTAGAAGATCTGACCCATTCATGGGTTTGTCAATTATGACAGGAAACGCCGCTAACCCTGGGAAATCTATTTAAGTCATGGATGTGTTCTTGATAAGTACTATCGTTTCAGGTCAGAACGGGTCTGGCAGTAATGGCAATTAAGGAGCACTCCATGCTCTCCAAAATTCCAGAACTCCCGAACACCACTAGATGCTGTTTAATTTTATACCTATAACACACACACACACACACACACACACACACACACACACACTCTCTCTCTCTCTCTCTCTCTCTACCCCTTTCACACACACATACACGCACACACATCCCTACATATACACATATTTAAATGTATGCACAGAATTCTGCAGAAACATCCACATGTATATATAAAGACTTAGTAATAACAAGCCACAGATGCATGTATATACTTGCAGATATTCACGTACATATAAATATATATATGTGTGTGTATAACATATGTATATATATATATATATATATATATATATATATATATATATATATATATATATATATACACAAAAAGACGGCATGGTCACAGCTGGAATAATCTGGATTAATGTTCTCCTCAATTAGTGTTGAAATGGGGCTGAACAAAAACAGCACACAACGGGGGAACCTATTAACTTTGGCAAGAAAAAAATAACAGAAAACAAGAAATTGCATATGTTTTTGTTTGAATGAAATTTCACTCCAAACATCAAGATCAAAAAAAAAAAAAAAGAAAAGATGTAGCTTATATATAATACTGTATAAATAAAAACAGTATATAACGCATTATAATTTGTAATCAGCGATTCTTTTGCTTACATTCTTAGTGTGGAGACAATATAAGTATCAAGCTCTCATATCTAGTGCAGCCATTATAAATTATTATCGCTAGTCAGCTAAAACTGTCATATATGTATTACCTGCAATACATTCTCATAACATTCTCAGTCCTCTGAGACCATCAGATAATACATTTACGTTTCTAATGTACCTTTTCTGGTGATTGATTTTCCACTAACTCCAATTGTGATGCAAACGCAACCAAACGAGATAATCAGTCATACACACACACACACACACACACACACACACACACACACACACACAAATATATAGATATACACATACACATATGCACACACACACACACACACACACAAACACACATATATATTATTACATACATATATAGAACCATAAATATATATATATATATATATATATAGTTCTGTAATGTTTATTGACAAAATATGACATCGTAGAGGATTGTGATATTTTACTTGCTTTTTGTCTATACCTACTTACCTCCCTCCCTACCTACCTACCTACCTACCTGCCTACCTACCTACCAACCTACTAACCTACCTACCTACCTACCTACCTACCAACCTACCTACCTACCTACCTCCCTACCTACCTACCTACCTCCCTCCCTACCTACCTACCTCCCTACCTGCCTACCTACCTACCTACCTACATCCCTACCTACCTACCTACCTCCCTACCTACCTACCTCCCTACCTACCTCCCTACCTGCCTACCTACCTACCTACCTACCTACCTACCTACCTACCTACCTACCTACCTACCTACCTGCATACCTACCTGCCTACCTACCTGCCTACCTCCCTACCTACCTGCCTACCTGCCTACCTACCTACCTCCCTACCTACCAACCTACCTACATACATACATACATAAATGCTTACACACACACACACACACACACACACACACACACACACACACACACACATATATATATATATGTATATAATATATATATATATATATGTATATGTTTGTATGTATGTATGCATAGTTGTGTAATGTTTTTTGATAAAATATGACGTAGAGATTTGTAATATTTTATCTTGCTTGTTGTACAACAATAAATTCCAAATATACATGTACAATATCGGCACGTGATAAATGACAATAGATTTCCAGATTTGGGGCTGGTGCGTTGGCAGAATTAGTAGAGCGTGGCGTAAAATGTCCTGCTGTACGACGATGTGTTTTTTGTGTTCGAATCTACTCGAGGTCGATTTTGTATTTTAGCATTCTTACTCGATTAAATAGGTGCCCACGATGTGATAGAGTTGAGTGTTACCCTATCCAAGAATTCGTGACGCTATACTTATATTAAGAATCAATATATTTCTCTATCCTGTTGTTGCCTTTGTTGTTTAACCCAAAGCCAGGTCGTAGCGAGTAAAACTTTCGTAAAACCTATTTTAGACACAGTTTGTCTACTAATGTATTGTACAGTGTGCTTTTTTTTTCTTTTGTGAAACAGCTACGTGTGACTAGTGGATGATGGGCGTTTAGCTGTTAATTTTAGTAGACTGAGCGACGACCGAGTAGAGCAGTAGTTCTTACCCTTTTACTTTATTCCCCTTCTTTCAAATATTTGCAGAAGATACTCCCTGTTCGCATAAATTTGACAAAAATTAATGGCTTAATGATTATTAAAGTACAAAGGTTAATTAAACAAGTCATTACTATTTGTATTTTTGTAATTATAGGAAAACTAAAAAAAAAAATTAAAATGTAAACTTGAAACAAATTTATTTGTAAACAAAGAACATGACCAGAAATTACTATTGCAAAAACCGTGTAAACTTGATGTATTCAATGAAAAATAACTATATAATATAATGGTTAGCATGCACTTGATAATTTGCCAAATTTTAAAAATCAACTTCAATATTTAACAAATGAAGTCTCTAGGTTCTTCTTTCATTAATTTACAATTTAGCTGCTTAGTTAACAATTGCAACACATCACTGAATTCTTTCTCGCGAAACAAGAAGAAAAAAAAATTAACATCACTCATAATTTATTTCTTGCCAAAGATTATAATACTTGTTCTGCATCTTTGAACAGTATGCCATATAGCTGATAAAAGGATTTATAATTTCATTTTTCTTTTCTGCTGCTTTTTTCATGTAATTTGGTGTGTTTCTTTTAATTTGTTTGAAGATATCAAAAGATAAGTGGTGTGAATTTTTTTTTGCTTTTCTGTTGTTGCCGAACAATTGAAATCTGGCGCTAAAGGTTCTACAATTTACAGAGCAGTCGATCTCGATTTTTTTAATAACAAAAATATTACAATCATTAATGTTATTTAAATGGAGCTTCTTACGATTGGTCTCCACTGTGGATTCATAGGACGTTCAAAAGAAGCAGCTGTAAATGTCTTTACGTTTCACTGTGTTAGTCGTTGACACTTAGGGCTACAAAACATGTAGGTGGTAGGCTACATCAAACTTAGCACAATGTTATTAAAACAGTGAATAAGATAAAAAGCTCATCCGATGAATATTGATAGCTGTCATCCATAATGAATGAAATACTTACATACTTCAAATATTTACACCAGTATTAAAAACACTTCCGTTTTTCACTTCCTTTCATGGCACTAGTCATGATATCACTATTTACATGAAACAAATTATGTCTTAATTAGAGACCAGCAGAACCCTTCTCCTAATTACGACTGAATGCTGTATGAAATAAATTTGATGAGGGATTCTTTTATACGGATTTAAATACAAATAATTAATTACACGGTATAATTAAATTAATTATGAGGCGGACCTTAAGAATCGACACGTACAAATTGAAAACACTTTTTTGTTGTTTTTGTAATTGTCAAAATTACTTGGGGATGAAGAAACGCATCACAAATTTTTATTCAACACTTTCGTTCTTCAAAATTGAATTAATAACACTGGTTTAGAAAAAGAGGCTAAATTTTGTAAAGGCGTTGCTGTTCAATATCAGATCAATGACTTTTAAGGCATTCATCTGACATTACTTCGTTTTACTTGGCTTATCCTTTTCCAAAGGAAACTTAACGGCATTCTCATTATTATTCATCATCAACGCGAAAATCGAAGAAAAGATTTAAAAAGTTAATACTTTCGATGTTTATTAGATCGCAATAAAGAAAGTATACATTAATGAAACCGTTTAAATCTATACAGGATAAAGCACCAATAAAAAAATCAACGACTACACCAAGATGGTCACAGCACAGCGTTAAAAGAAAAGAAAAAGGTACGGTTACCGTCTCCCGATCAGTTTCCACCGTATTTCAGAAACACAGGTGAAGATGCTTCTTGATCTCGACTACACCACCACACACATACACACACACATGCATACATACATATATATATATATATATATATATATATCAAAAGGATGTGTTATGATACTATTCCACAGCCATACCAACAATCCAACATACCTCCATCATCAGCTGCCCCACAGATATCATTATGGTTTCGACACCTGGGCTGTACCATTCAATCCAGCGGTGTCAACAGCACTAAAATAAGTGTTGTTTGGGAACAAACATACTAAAGAAACCACAACTTTCAAACACATTTACCCAATATTCAACCGTATCGATAAATAAATTCCATAAGTAAATTGCACCCACTTCTAAATACGTAACTAAACAGCTACAACTCTATTAAATCAGAAAAAATTATAATCTCTACCGTCTTTCGTGGTGTAATATAAAAGTAAAGCTTAATAACCACATTATTTCAATCAATCAATATATAGGTAGAATTAAACACTAACTTTACTAAAACTACAAGAGATATTTAAACCAGTCTACATTGTATCGGTATAAATAGTAAACTGCAATAACTATATTATATGCTAAATTGCGATCCATCTTTAAGTCCATATAAATAATAATCCCACCGGTCTTCCATAGATACTACTATAATGAAAGTTCAAACCTTATAAATTTTTTCCAAAACAAAACACGATTGAAATTAATTTAACTAATATATATATATATATATATACATCATTGTACAACTAGACTTTTGGAAGTGGTAATACACCACTGCTGAGAATGCGCTTTCACGCATTATTGAAGCTATGGAATGATGCTACCCCACTATGTCGGTGGGCGGACCAACGTCTCATGAATGGGATGCCAGTCCGTCGCAGGATTACACATTTATAGCTCAGTGGACTGGAGCAACGTGAAATGAAGAGCACCACGCATCGCCAGACTAGGAATCGAGACCACGATCTTGCGATCGTGAGTGCAACACTCTTATCACTGAGCCCCGCACTTTCACGCGCACGCACGCGCGCACACACACGCTCTCTCTCTCTCTCACACACACACACACACACACATGCATATAAGGAGAAAATACAGCATATGACGCCCTATTCCAAACTAGAAATGAATGACTAGATGACAATCCAAGTTGCCATTCTTTAGAAAATCGCGAAATCAAATACAGAATTCCTGATTGCAGTTGTCTGATTATCCGGTGTAGGCTTTGGAATTAGGAACGTGTAATTAAGACGCTGTAATTAAGGATATGTAATTGAGTGTGTGTAATTACAGATGTGTAATTAGAAATCAGTAATTAAGAATATATATGAGCAAGTAATAATATCGATTATGAATTTAAACCAAATTGTTAATATGTATTCATTATCGATTCTTTTGTCAGTTTCAAGGACATTGTTAAGGATCTTTTTGTTGTTGTTTAGTCCCAAGTTAGTCCTGATTCAGCTGATCTGTATTAAAAGGCATTCCATCCATGTCCATCATGTCATTTTCAAGTTTACCCCTGGCTACGCTACTTAATGTTAGCAGCGAGACAATACTGACCTTAAATATGCCAGTTCAGAGTCAACAGAAAGTCTTTATAGTTCGCTATTGGGACGAGGTTTAGGCACACAGTTTTACGCGAAGCTAAATATTTTACACGGGAAAAAAAAAATCCAAATCCGAGGAAATTTGTAAGGGTTTGACCATTAATTAACTCCTGTCCGTCAACAAACTTTAGTCTGAAGCAACAACTGGATTTACTGACACCAGCAAAATCTGAAATGTTATTCGATTCTCCATATTGTATTCAGACTTCATGGCGATTGAATCACTGTAATGTGTGTTGAGCAATGGTTGTGAAGCGATCAAGCAACAGATTTTATGTAGCCGTTCGAAATGCAAGATACAGCAGTCAAATCTTCTCCCAAACCTTTTAAAGAGCAAATAGTAAATTTACTGATGTACTTAAAACTTTACCAAGTGGCCTTGATTGAAATATAAAGATATACAATTTTATTTAACACGTTCGTGTACATTCAAACGTGAAAAAAAAAAAGCTCGTCAAAGTCAACTTTGCCATTTATCCCTCCTGGGTCGATATAATACAGTACTAGTAAAATATTGGGGTAATTGGTATCGATTCGCCCCATCTTTCCGACATTGCTGGCCTCCTACCTAAATTTTAGAAGCCATTATTTCTAAAAGGTAGGAGATTGAAAATATTTTGGGAAAAAGAAAGCGAGAAAAATAGAGAGGGAAAGGTGGAGGGAGTTGAACATATATCTACGTATGAATGTGTATACGTATGTGTTAATATGATTTGATCCAGGTACATTTATAATGCAGTCGAAATTCAGTTGTTACCCACATGACTCCTCATAACAAAAAAAAGTAATGATTGTTGCGAAGAAACTGAAATCATCAGCTCCTTATGATGTAAAAGAAATTTTCCATCTAATTCTCGTATTAGTCTTACCTTAGAAGGATCTGAGAGACTGGGAAATAGGCAATTGTTTTTGACGGCGTTTTTGAAATTATTAAAAAGCATGATCTTTTTCCTTCTGAAATTTTCAAACAGTTCGTAGTAAAACAAGGATATAGTACAGTGGTTCCCAACCTTTTCACTACCAAGGATCCCTTTTATTTAAATGAGCTTTCCCACGGACCCCACGCTCCATGTTTGTTTTCGTTCGGTTTCCTTGTATGTCTCCACTGTCCTGTTTTTGTTCCCAACTTTGATCTTCCATAAAACCTAAATCTTATTTTAGAATTTTTGGGAGTAACTGTCTTTGAAGACTCATTGTTGAATTTCCATTTCCATTGAAATGTGTCTTAATTTTTCTTTAAAATATTTCCGAATCACAGAATGACCTTTATAGTTGGCTCACTTAGTTAAGGAAATGGTTTTAAAATTTTTCAATATTTGCTTATTGTTTTCTATCGGTGTTATATCCTAAATACCTCAGTATTCACTCATACACACTGTATGTATTATAGAACTCTGTCATACAATTACTTTAAAATTAATTATTTAGGAAACTATCAATTTCACCTAGAGACACCTTTAATATCTCATAACAATATATGGGACGCCAACTAGAAAAGTTTACCATTTCATCTCGCTTCTTTGCTACTCTAAATGTGAGGTTTGTAGCCAGGCACTGAAGCATGAAAGTAGCTACATGTTGTCGACGATCCGTAGAAAGAGCTTAGTCATCCTGAGAATCTGAGGTTATCGTAATTTCTGTCTGAAGCGTAATCAATTAATTAGAGAAAGGAAGACAGTTATAACTCTGTTTCCTTATCTTTCACTACCTCCTTCTAAGATTTGGCATAAAACTGTTACGTGTCATTTTCTTCTTTGTCGACAAATCCCTTAGTAAGTTGCAGATTCACTTCACATTTAACAAATTATATTTTCTTAAAAAAAAAAAGACGAAGTTAAAGCACCATACAGCAAATGAGTTAATGAATTCTGTATATCTAAACACATTTAGTTACGAGGTGGTCAGTTCTCATACGGAGAAGAATTCCTTCTAGATATTTAGTTTTGCTACAAAATTATTCTTAAGATAAAAATTTAAAGAGAGATCTTAAAACACAATTCAATATGATTCTCGTACATAGAGGATTAATTAATTTGAGGAATGACATCATAATCATCATTATTTTTGCCGTTTGTTCATTGCCAAGTTCTACTGTCATTTGTGAAATGGAAAAACTTACAATTAGTTTGTAATTTGATAAAAGCAGACACGTTTTTGCTTTCTTCGAAGATGCGAAACCAAATTAACATTTGGATATGATTCTCCATTTGCCCCATGAGGTACTAATAAATATCACGCACGTCGCACAGAAAAAATATTTTAAAGAAAGATTAGCATTGAGAAAGAGTGTTTCTCTTGATTCGGTACTAGGTTGTGTCTTTTTCAATATTGACATTCGTTATTTTATTAATTAATCAACAGTCGCGGTTTCAGCTAATAGTTATGAGAAGTTTAATTGAAAATAAAAAAAAGAAGTCCAATTCTCATGAACCAAAATGGCAAGGTCAAAAATGTACCATGCTTTCGCGAATTGCTTTGGCTGACTATGTAGTCGCGAGCAAACATAAATTCACTCAAACCCCACGCATCTGACCCAGTAGCACATCCAGTATGTAACAGCTAGAGAGAGAGAGAGAGGGGGGGAGAGCTGCATCATACTCGGTTGGTACACATTGTCAGACGAGTAACCTGAAGCAGCGTAAAATAAAATGCTTTGCTGGAGGACACATGTTGACCAGTCCAGGAGTTGAGCCCACGACATTATGATTGCGAACTGTATCTATTAGGTTAAACAAAATAATAATTATTTTTCTTTCAAACATATGTATTTATTATTGAAATCACTGGTTCCCATTGCCCATATGACGAACGAATGCCCTAGACATGCCCAAAACCACTACAAGTTATGGCGACACGACCGAGTAGCAAAAGTGCTACATTGGAAACTGTGCGAAAAGTGAGGGCTAGAGAGCGGCAAGACGTGGTATGAACACAAACTGCAGAGAGTGGCAGAGTCGTAGACTAGCAAATCCTCTGGGATTTCCCAATCCAAACTGATCAGGTGCTTGAGCATAAAAGACTGGACCCAGCGGTGGTGGCCAAGGAGCACCACATATGCTATATAGTTGACGTTGCATGTCCCTTTGACCCACGAATAGTCAAGAAGGAAGGTGAAAAGATAGATACAACCCTCTTATGTACGAAATAGCCCAGCTATGGAAAATGAAGGTGAAGATAGATTTTAATTATTGTTGGGTCTTTGGGAACAGTATCAGAAGACATCAAGAGGAATATAAAGGAAATCAGAATAAAGTGCCTAGTAGAACTGTTACAAAATGTTTGCCAGAATAATCAGGAAAGTATTAGATAGATGAAAAGAAAGAATAGTATGGTACCGTAGGCTGCAGGTAGTAAGCCCGCTGCGCATGCAAGACTCCAAGAGCTCCAACAAAACTTGTGATAAAGAGATAATAATAATAATAAAAACGTGGCCAGCAAGCCGCTACAGATAATTGAACCCTGTACCTCTCCAGTTCTGGCTGAGCGCTCTGTACCATTAAGTTAAGCAACATCTAGCTACTGGGGGTATATATTGGTCTTCATTCCTTACATGGATCAGATGCTCAGTCGCCAATACACAGTTTTATAAAATTTAAAAAAAAAATAAAGCTAGAAACACCAGAGAATTCGTTCCTCTTGATCAGACGAAAGTTCTTGCTACCAAAACTACGGCAAGTCTCTCATTTTCTCAATATTCATTGAATAATGTTGGTAAAGTTCAGAAGCTAACCCCCCCCCCCGCCCAGAAATTCTTGTGTTATTACTTGGATTCTTTTCAAAATATTGCGTTGGAGATGATTATGATGGCGGTGGCGGCAGCAGCGGTGGTGGTGGTAGTGGTGGTGGCGGTGTTGATGACTATGATGATTGGTGGTGATTCATAAAGTGAAGATGATATATCGATACAGATGAGTGATAGAAACACTTAGTCTCACACATGCATGCACTTACGCACTTACGCTATATATATATATATATATATATATATCACACACACACACACACACACACACACACACACACACACACATACACACACACATACATACGCATAATGTCTTTCACACAACTTATATCTAATAACCGCTCAGTTATCATTTCAGTTTCTCAATTCTAATTTCAAGTCAATGTCTCTCTCCATGAACTTAAAGAAAAAGAAAAGAAACCTAATTAACTTCATGCTATCTGTACTGCATAAATATCCTAAATATATCCCTAGTTTTATGGCTCCGATTCTTTTTATGTTCCCTCCGACCAAAAACAAGTACTTAATTTTATATATATATCAACCTCATACACCCCACCCCACCACACTTCATCCAGACAGCTTTTGACGTTTTCTGTCGACATATGCTATCGCTCATTCACTCACGACTCACTTTGAAAATCTCCCATTGCCTAAAAATTAGACACCTTTTCACTTTTAGCAGACATTCCTACCTAACAGAAAAAGATGAAAACAAGAAAATTCTCCCTACCACCAAATATACTAATTATTTAGAGTACGTCTTTTTAATAAAGACACTAAAACAGCATTGGCTTTCGCTTCCATAACACGCTCTATTAATTTGCTTCAAAAATACCATAAATGCTCCATTATAGGTTGGAACTCCTTAAAGGCTGTATCCAGGAAACAATATTTTTATATTTCTTTTCAAGACTAAATCTTATTTGATTCCCCAGCGAGCTTGGATAACATTCATTCAAGAGAAATGGTTCATATTTTGTACATTTTTCAAACATTACAGTCTTTAAAACCGCGGAATTATGAACTTCATATTTCTTGTTCTTATATTACCTTCATATCTTGGAAACGTAAAGAAAATCTTCATTGATGTTTTTTCTTGCGACTGAAGGCCATTTTATTTTTACCGATCGAGGAATTCCCGATTTAAATAATTTCCAGTACAGCACTGGCATTTATTTTATCGATCTAAAAGGCAAGTTAATCTCAGATAAACTATAACTTTTTGCCTGTTCTGTTTATCACATCAAATACAGAGGACATATTTCTCTGGCGTCCATGCATCACATATGATAGATGTTTCCTTTTTGTTTTTCAACCACCAGAGTAACTTAGGACTTATGAAAGAAAAGCACAGAACATTTGAAACAAACCTGTGAAATACTTTGGACAGGCAAAGTGCTAAATATGTTAAAAAACAGGGTTTCAAAGACATATCGTATACAATATTAGAATTTTTTTAAACACATTATCAAGGACTTATTTAAAATTAATTCAAAATTATACACCATACTAAGAATATTAATTAAATAGTAACTGAAAGCTAAAACATTCCTTCTTAGTTTAGTAAATTGCTGGAAGGATGATAACGTCAGTTGGAATACGGTGGACATAAATCACATTTAAATAGTTGGCGCACAAAAAAAAAAAAAATCTGTCTCGAATTTTGTTTGGAATTCGAGATTCTGAAATTAAAAGAATACCTCCAATAAACTTTCGTTTCATTGTTTCTTTGATCAGAATAAACTATTCTTCTAATTTGAAGTTTTGAGCTCAATGTGTGAGCCCGGATACTCTCAACTGGAATATCCTTACTTAGATATGCTAATCTAAATACCATCACCTATATACCCTTACCTGGATAGTCTCAGCTAGGTAACTTCCCCTGGATAACCTCACCTGGATACCGCTCCTGGATATCCTCATTTGGATACCTCATCTTGCATCTGAGGAAAATAAGCACTAAGTAGGATTTACAGATTGCTATTTTCAACTAATACGACTTCCGTTTCTAATAACTACTACTACTACTACTACTACCACTCACACACAAACACACACACATACATACGTGCATATACCGTAAGTGCGGCTGTGTGGTTACCAATTTGCTCCCCAACCTACACACACACACACACACACACACACACACACACACATATATATATATATATATACATGTATATATACACGTATATATATACATGTATACACAAATATATATAAACATGCACATAAATATACATTATATGAATATATACATGCGTATAAATAATACATGTATATATACATGTATATATGTATTTATACATATATATATATGTGTATATATAGATATATATGTGTATATATATACATATATATATGTATATATACATATATATATGTAAATATACGTACATATATATATGTATATATATATGTATATATGTGTGGATATATATATATATATATATATATATATATATATATATGTATATATACATATATATATACATATATATATATATACATATATATATACATACATATATATATATATATATATATATATATATATATATATATATATATGTATACATATATATGTATATATATATATATATATATATATATATGTGGATATATACATATATATATGTATATATACATATATACATATATATACATACATATATATATATATGTATATATACATATATATATATATATATATATATATATATATATATATATATGTATATATACATATATATATGTATACATATATATATACATATATGCATATATATATATATATATATATATATATATATATATATATATATATATATATATATATATGTACATATACATCTATATATATATATATATATATATATATATAGAGAGAGAGAGAGAGAGAGAGCTATATATATACATATGTATGCATATATATATATGTACACATATATACATGCATACATATATTTATACACACACATATATATACATATATACATACATATATATGTACATACACATACATATAAATATATATATTCATATACCTCTATGCATATATTTATATATACATACATATACATACATATATATGTGCAGATGTATATAGACATATATACATTCATATATATATATATATATATATATATATATATATATATATATATATATATATGAATGTAACTTAGCGATCCGGCAAAACAGTACGATAGAATAAGTACTAGGCTTCCAAAGAATAAGTCCTGGAGTCAATTTGCTCGACTAAAGGCGGTGCTGCAGCATGGCTGCAGTCAAATGACTGAAACGAGTAAAAGAGTAAAAGAGTAAAGAGTAAAGAGTATATATGTGAGATAATAGTTTCAGTATTAAGTTTCAGCAGGTATATATTATATACATATTGAAAGTATTAACAATGAAACTATTTAAACTGAAAGTATTATCTTACATTACAATAGAGATGTTATTGTTTCACTTTTGACACGTAATACTGAAATAGTGTAAGAGATAAGAGATTGCTCCGGGCTCACATTAGGCAAGAAGTTGAAAATTTTATTGGCCCATTACACTGCATGGACCATAAGTACGGCATGTGGAAAATTTGAATGAAATTGGTTGGGTAGTTCTCGAGTTTTAGTGACACATACATGCAAACAGACAGACAGACACTTTCTCAGTTTTGTATATACACATACACGTACACACATATATATATTTATACATAAGGTGCGATGGCTAAATTGTCGGCATTTTATATTTTTAATTTCGCGCATGCACAGTGTTTGTTTTTGACTTTGTTGACTACACAGTGTAGTAGGGTCAGTTGGGCACCGTCTGTGAGACAAAGAGCACCATGTCGCAATTCACTCTGCCAGAAATTTGGGAACGACATGCTGTACTGTTTGGCATTCGCGCCGGAAGCTCCAGTACGAACAGATAGTGAACACACAGAACAACCGTTGGCTTGCTGTGTCACCCAAACATCTACCGAGAGTGATAAAAATTAAACATCCAGTCAACATCATGGTGTTGGAAGTGATCACTGGCGATGGCGACGTTATACCTCCGTTCATCTTCCTACACGGCCTCAGACTCAACACGGTGGCCTACATTAAGTGCCTGGAGGAGGTAATGTTGGTCTGGGACAAGAAGGTGGCTGTTGGAAGACCCTATGTCTGACAACAGGACTCTGCACCATGCCACACAAGCAGGAGAACCCAGTGATGGCTGTCAGAAAACTTCTGCGACCTCATCATCCCTAATATCTGGCCAACTAATTCCCCTGACTGCAACCCCCTTGATTATTATGTGTGGGGCGCTGTTGAGCGAGAGACCAACAAAACTCCTTGTAACACCAAAGATGAACTGAAGGCAAGGATTATGGCAGCATTTACCATCTAAAACAAAGAGACCGTACAGAAGAGTTGCAGGAGATTCCGAAGTAGTCTGGAGGACGTGGTTGAAGTCAATTGTGATTTTATTGAATAAATTTACTCTTTAGTATTTCAAAATATTTTTTATGTAATTTTGGTAAATATACCTGTTAAAATGAAATGTCAATGTTATTTTCATTTTTGCATAATTTACACGATAATGTAATCACCGCACCCTGTATATATATATATATATATATATATATATATATATATATATATATATATATATATATATATATATATATATATATATATATATATATATATATCTGTGTCTGTGTGTGTGTCTTTGTGTCTGTGTTTCGTTCCCAACACCGCTTGACAACCGGTAAACTAACGTTCGGCAATATGAAACGATAGAATAAATACCAGGCCGAAAAAAAAATTCTTAGGTAGATTCATTCGAATAAAAACTCTTCCAGACGGTGGCCCGGTATGGCCGCAGTCTAATGTCTGAAACAAGTAAAAAAAAAGGCATATAGTAAACAGAAAATAGGTGTGGTATTGAAAACTTTATTGGACACACACACACAATTGTATATATCTTTGTATGTGCAAATTTCTACACCTGTCACTCGCTGTTGACGGTGACTTAGTTTCAACACGTACTGGAGTCGCGGTCGGCTTCTGACATGAATCTATACTTTTCGTGCACAGCTTCGCACCAACTTCTTTCTTAATCTGGAAGAAAACTTTGGATATAACAGCTAGAGTAAATTTTATCCCACCATAGAGAATATAATGCAGAGTAGACTTTGGCGGAATTTGAAACCGCAAGGTAGAGATACAGAAAGTTAAATATTGTGACGCATTTAATCCAAAGCTTTAACGATTCTGCCATTCGATGGCCTTCTGCAGGCGAACGCCTGAGTGTTATGTGTGTATGAGAATGTGAGTGTACGTGTGTGTGCACGAGTGTGTATGTGCGTGCGCATATATATATATATATATATATATATATATATATATATATATATATATATATATATATATATATATATATATATATATATATATATATATATATATATATATATATATATATATATATTACAATTAAAAGGGTAAAGGTTTATCAATTTATTAATTTATTAATAAATCAACAATTAATAATTTTTACCAAGCCCCTCGGTATGTAAACACCAGCTTTTTTAGCTGCTATTTCTCAACTTCGGTATGTGGTGAAGCAAATGTTTGCTGATCCCTTAATTATGTTTATATACATATATATATATAAACACAAACATGTGTATGTGTGTATATTTACCCCACCGCACAAAGCAAGATGCAGATGTATATACACATACACACATAGAAACATACATACATACATGTAACATGCATGTATACATGCACATAACTTACATGCATATCAAATATACTCATATATATATGTGTATATATATATATATATCTATATATATAAAAATGAGAATGTGTGTCTGTCTGTCTGTCTGTCTGTCTGTCTGTCTGTCTGTCTGTCTGTCTGTGTGAATCCCTAAAACTCGAGAACTACGCAACCAATTTCATTCAAATTTTACACATGCCTTACTTAGGGTTCCAGTTGTGTTTTAGTCAAAAAAAATTATTAACTTCTTGCAGAGTTCGAGCCCACGGCAACATAATATCTCCTCCACTATTTAAGTATTACGTGTCAAAAGTGAAACAAAAACACTCATGTCAAATACTTTCACTTTAAAAATGAAACTATTCCACTAACTGAAACAATCACATTTCGATACTGTAGTGACAGATACTTTCACAGAGAGAGAAAGAGAGAAAGAGAGAGACAGAAAGAGAGAGAGAGAGATGTATATGTATACATATACATGTATATGTACACCATTTCGATACTGTAATGACAGATACTTTCAGAGAGAGAGAGAGAGAGAAAGAGAGAAAGAGAGAGAAGAAGAGAGAGAGAGAAAGAGAGAGAGAGAAAGAGAGAAAGAGAGAGAAGAAGAGAGAGAGAAAGAGAGAGAGAGAAAGAGAGAGAGAGAGAGAGAGAGAGAGAGAGAGATGTATATGTATACATATAGATGTACACGTATATGTATATATATATAGATCTATACATACATGTATATGTATACATATGTGTAGATGTATATATATATATATAGATGTACATGTAATATGTACACATATATACATATATACATGCATACAGATATCTATACATATATACACCCATCACACACACATACACATGCACACAAACACACACATTAGTCATTTGTTTTCTTATCCAAAACTACGTCAAAAGTACTGAATGGATCTTTATGAAATTTGGAAATTTTATTCTTTGCATAACGGCCATAACTCCCATGAAAATTCATATATTTTTGATGTTGATGAAATTTTAACCCGAACATAACAGATGAGCATTACTTAGAAAATGATGTCACACGTTATCGAGGCTACCATTCTTTCTGGATGTGCAAAAGGGGATGACGTCTTTATTCCAAGAATTCCTCTTACTCCATCAGGAGCAGACATTCCTTTTACATTCAGAAGACTACAATTCCCCCTTCGTGTGACTTTTGCCATGTCCATAAACAAATATCAGGGTCAAACACTGTCTGTAGCTGGTCTTCTCTTGGAAGAGCCCTGATTCTCACATGGACAACTGTATGTTGGCTGCTCAAGGGAAAACAAGGAACATAGTTTACAATGAGGTGTTATAATCTCAACAGCAAGAAAGTATGTACATGATCACCTTCTTTTACGAAACTTCATTGACTTTCATATATTTATATTGATATACATATATATACGTGTGTTTGGGTGCGTGTGTGTATATACATCTCTATATATAAAGATGATGCGTTGTCTAGACGGCGTTTTTAGATTTCATTATTCTCTTTAACCCGGGCAACGCCGGGTATTTCTGCTAGTATATATATATATATATATATATATATATATATATGTATGTATATATATATATATATATATATATATATATATATATATATATATGTATGTATATATATATATATATATATATATATATATATATATATATATATATACGTACATATATTATGTGCGTGTGAGCTCGTGTGCGTGTATGTAGAGAAAGAAAGAAAGAGAGAGAGTGATACGGATAGAGAGTGAGGGAAAGAGAGAGAGAGAGAAAGAGAATTGTATGCCAACAAGCTTTTTGGTATATTTGAAATTGACGTATTTATCGATATTTTCATCTTAAACTCTCCACCCCCATTTCAATGGCCCCTGCCCCGATCCTTCCCGCTCCACTTGTGCACCCACCATCACTGCCACCATCATATCCCATCATCATCATCATCATCATCATCATCATCATCACCACTGCCATCATATTATCACCGCCGCCCCCATGCTTGCGAGAGCGAGTGGTGTTGTGTTGAATGTCAAATAGTTGGGTGGAGTAGGATATGAAAGCAAAAAGAAAAGAAGGTTAACATTTTTTTTTTTTCTGTCAAATGTGAACCTTGATGTCAAGGCTTTTATCCCTTAACACTGCCGTTTTTAAAGAACACATATCTCGATAAGAGTCAAAATGAAAATTCCTTGCTTTTCTTTGCCATTATTATTATTTTTTTCTTCTTTTTCTTTCTGAATATGAAGATGAGGAAGAATAAAAAAAAATTAACATCAATAAAGATATAAAATATAATAAAATAATTTTTTCTTGAAACAGAAAAAGAACGAGAGACACACGCACAAACGCATACACACACACATACAGACATACTCACATATACATATACACATATGGGTACACACACACGCGCACACAAAATAAGCATGCATATTTATGTACATATATTAACGTATGCTTTATATATATACACATATGCACGTAGAGATATATCAATATATATGTATGTATATTTATATGTCTCTCACTCTCTCTTTCTCTCTCTCTATATATATGTGTTAATACACATATATATACACACACACAGATATATATATATATATATATATATATATATATATATATATATATATATATATAAGTATACATATTTGTATATTTATCTATGTCTCTCTCTTTCTCTATCTTTCTCTCTCTCTCTCTCTCTCTCTCTCTCTCTCTCTCTATATATATATATATATATATATATATATGTATATATACATACATACATATATATATATATGTCTCTCTCTCGCTTTCTCTCTCTCTCTCGATATATATATATATGTATATATATATATATATATATATATATATATATATATATATATATATATACACATATTTTCTGTGTACATCTAATTAACTGATATTTTGTTTTTATTTTACTTATGATTTGCCTGTATATGTATGTATGTATGTATGTATGTATGTATGCATTCATGTATGTATGTATATAGGTATGTATGTATATAGGTATGTATGTGTGAGTGTATGTTTGTACGTGTATCTGTGTGAGTGTGTGGAAAAGAAGTCACATAAATAACTATATGAACAAACATTATTAATTACACGAAACCGAAAGCATGATAACAAATGCACATACATGCACAAATATGCATGCACGCATGCAACCGTATGCAACATCTCCATAATTATATACGCATACATGCGCAAGCATTCACATACACATATTCTCACATACCAACATGTATCTATCTATATATTTGTGTGTCTGGATGAACTTTAAGAAAAATTTCAATGACAACATAAAGAATGTTGAACGTTTGTGATAGCATATTTAACGTATATCAAATCCGGAATGATTAATAATTATGCAATGAGGAAAAGACGTCATTATCTCAATGATTAACTTAGTCATTTCGTCAAGTGAGGTCATATTATTACCCGTCAACATATTTCAAAATGTAAATCACTGAATGGAATTACTCAGACACGCAAATCCATGATAAACAATAGTCAAGTTTGTGCGATATCATATCTAATTAAACCCACTGATATTCATATTATACTAATTTTTCATGTCTACTCATAGTTATGGTTTTTGGCAGAAATGGGGAAGTCTATAGTAAAACTAGTAGACAAAAATAATAGATAATATCATGTATCGTATACATCACTCTCTCTTTCTACCTTTCTCCCTCTCTTTACTCTCCCTCTCCCCTTTCCCCCTATCTCTCAGTATATATATATATATATATATATATATATATATATATATATATATATATAAATTGAATAAGTATCAACAAAGTTACAAGCAAAAGAAAATATATAGTTACTTATGGCGGATCCTGTATATATGTAGTGAAATTACCTACCGCCATTAGATACAAAGCTGCTATCGCCATTCTTCTCATTTAAATATAAACAAACGCGGACGTAGCGGAAAACATCAACCTTGTCATCACGTGACTGATCATTATTCTAATCGGCAACTTCTTCGAACCGTTCCCGCCAGAACGCAAACTGACCAATCACAGCCCTTAATAAGGTCACGTGATAGTGTTTTTCTATCACCGTCTTGGAGCCCTCTTAACGCTTTAAATAGAGCAACTCATACCCACCAAATTCGTCTCGGTCCAGTTTCTCTTTGAGATCTGTTCCGTGTACCACACGACAGCAGCAGCAACAATCAGCCAGCGACCACTTCAACAGCTTCGTCCAGCCAACGATGACCACCGCCGTCGCCACATCAGCAACAAGAGTCTACGACTACTATCCAGCAACATCGTCATGACCAACACGATTACTACCAAGCATCAATCTCCACCAGCGTCAACACGACTTTCTATGTACACCAAACTAAACCACCGTGATCAGCCCTGCCACACTCAGCCTCCCCTCCTTTCACATACAGACTCATACTATTGGGTACACAAGAACTGGTATAAAATGCTCACGTGTTATTTACTGACTCTTTCTATCTGCTGTAATAACTCACATACACACACATGTATCACTCACATACACACTTTTCTTTGTATGACGGCCTGTCTTTGATTATGTTATTATATGTCGCATTCACACTCTCACACAGACATACATCTTTAACGCTACAATAAATATTTCTGTTATTCATCTTATACGGTTGTGGTCTTTCATTACTGGTCATCTATGTTATCGTCGTATAACATATTTAGTATATCATCATTGATATATATTATTTTGTTTGTGTTCGACCGTGTGACACGTTTAAATAAAAGGAGTCCTCTGTTTTTCCATTCGTCACCATTTCTCCTTTTTATGAGTTCGCACGGTCGTTCCTTACATATATATATATATATATATATATATATAATAAGTCGCTAGTCATCCCTACGACGGTTTATTTTCAACCATCATAGAGATTTAACCCAATAATGTAACGTGTAAGTTATACGTCTCTGACAATTTGACAGTAAGTTCTGATTAAGAAACTAATGACATTGTGTGAATGAAATGTACGTAGGGTAGCGTAAATAAATAACTGATAAACGAGCTCATCTTGCTTTGTATTCTACATATATTCTGGGAAACTCTCAGACCTAGGATGATTCATTACAAAGGATGACGCGAACAAGGTTACACATACGCATGAAGTTTTAAATATATATATATATATATATATATATATATATATATATATGGGAGGATTTACGAAAAAAACAACAACAGACGAGGACAGGTGGTGTAAACAACAAAGGATGTATTAGTTTAACGCTCGGGAATAGAGAAACTCTTTAATGTTTCGAGCTACGCTCTTCAACAGAAAGAATAAAGAGAAAAACAAGGAGAAAAAAATTTGAATGTTGTGGTCAGCGATCTATCATGGCGACTGCCGGACAGAAAGTTCACACAGAAGAGGTGTATATAAATGTTACACACACACATGCATATATAAATACGAATGTATTTATGTATGTATATATGTACATGCAGTTTTAAACGTGCAGCCCACGTACACTTGTAAATAAGCTTGTATGTATGCTTGAGTGACTAGTTATATATATATATATATATATATATATATATATATATATATATATATATATATATATATATATATATATATATATATATATATATATATATATTTATATGTATGTATATATGTATGAATGTATGTATGTATATATACAGAAACATGTGTGCGTGTGTGTATGTATCCGCGTTGTATATATTTGCTACGTGCATTTGTTTGTAAAACATCTACGCACAGAGTATATATGAATATTCAAACGGAAAATTTGAAATACTTATATATATATATATATATATATATATATATATAATTTTAAAACAACGTGTAGTAAATAATCAAGCAAACATATACTAAATACACAGGCGAGCGGAAAACACAGAAGGTTACCAACTC
>NC_142931.1:105061208-105063708 GCF_046866305.1 Octopus bimaculoides | reverse complement strand
CTGATCATTATGCTATAATAAGTGGCTCTTAACGCCTTGGGTTAAACTCAATTTCCTTTGTCAACCTTATAAGAATGTGCTGGTTTTCAAAACTGTAAAAGTGTAAACAACAAACCAAAGTGTTTTTCTTATAAGATTGACAAAGGAAGTTGAGCCTACACCAAAATTCGAAATCGCGATACGGCTATATACGATTAGGACTTACCTCCCTTTGTCAGTCATTAAGTGTAGTGCTTTAGTGGCTTTGGAGTTAATTCAACTCTTATTTTAGCATAAACGGTGCTCGTCAGTGCCCTCCGTTAGTTTTGTGACCTCTATTAATTTTGCCTTTAGGTTCTAATTGCTAATAGGCCACCCTTTTGGTTTGTTGGTTACACTTTTACCGTTTTGAAAATCAGCACATGTTTTCAACGGTTTTTCTTATAAGATTGACAAAAGAAGTTGAGTTTAACCCTAGGTGTTAAGAGCCGCTGATGAAAATTAAGGTGGTCTCCACCAAAATTCAAAATCGCAATACGGCTATATACGCTAGGGACTTACCTCCCTTTGTCAGTCATTAAGTATAGTGCTTTAGTGGTTTTGGAGTTAATTTAATTCTTATACACACACACACACACATACACGAATAAGCACATAAATGCAAAACAAAGTGGAAAAAATAGTACTCGAATACCGAAGGTAGAGTAATATGCTAATTTATTAAAGCTGCAAAAACATCACAGAAACTGTTACTCAGAGTTTTACCTTCCCGTTTGTCCATATATATATGGACGAAGGTTGACTGAAAGATTCACAGGCTGACCAAGATGCACTCGTGAAATGTGACCAAATGAGGTTTATTTTTTAGGATAGCACCCCCACCCCCCTTGCGGTCCACACTCTTCTTACATCAGTGTTACAGTGCTTGAATCGATTAGTGATGAAGCTTTCGTCTTATTGCTTAAAAAAATAATAGTGAGAAGGAGTATTTTCACTGCATGGATTGTCGGATTGTCTCTTCGTCTCTGGATCAAAGTGACGAAGCCAACACTTGTCCTGGCTTTGGAGACGTTGAAGGAAACCAGCTGGTTCTGTCTCAGACAATGTCAGATTCTCCCGTGATGTGATCAGCCTGGTAGGCCTTTGATCAGGTGTCACAAAACGTGACATCCAACGAGCAGAAACATTTGTCTTGCCAAGTTTTTAGCACAGAATATCCGCAACTCACCCTTGGGATATGCTAATAGCACTGGCTAGTTGTTTTATAGTCAATTGCCTGGTCATCCATCACCATGTGGTGAACATGATTAATGTCTTTCTCGATAGTGACAGTTGCAGGATGTCCAAACGTTGGTTCATCTTCAACACTCTCCCTTCCCTTCTAAATTCAACTCTCCACTTTTGCAGTGTTGATAAAAGCTGCAGCGTCATCTTCTAATGCAACAATCATGTCAGCATGAATGTCGTTGTGGGTTAAACATTTTTTCTGCAAGTACTTGATAATGCCACGATGCCAAATATCGTCCGTTTTCAAGAGAAGTGGCTTCTAGTTAGTTTTGAAGTCCCCTTTGAAGTGTCAGTTTACCTGGAAAGAAACAATGCAGTCATTAATAAGATGAGTTGAAATTAGTGCATGCAAGATTTCACAGTTCCTTCATATATTTACTAGACGGGAAGGACAAAAATGGTTTTTGGAGAGAGAGAAGGAGAAAGAGAGAGAGAGAGAGAGAGAGAGAGAGAGAGAGAGAGAGAGAGAGAGAGAGAAAGAAAGTGTCTGTGTGAAAGATAGATAGATTGCTAGTGTTGTAATTTTAGTAACAAGTTTTGATTTAAAACGTAGGTATTTTAAGTTCAAGTCTGTCAATATAACGCAACACAGACTTAGAAAAATAGCCATACATTGCACCAAATCCAGAACTACTTACCTCCCTTACACATAATCTTTTTACTAAGGGACTAATAGACCTGACACCGTTCAGTATTCGGTGTGCATTCAAAGCAATGATTAGTAATATTACGAAACCGGTATGCTTTTGAATCTCTTTAACAACTCACAATAATGACTTTTATTACCTTTATTCCTACCTCAGTTCCTTTAATTGTATATATCTATCATTACTTTTCATAAAAAGCCTTTACTTTATTTGATTTTCAATGTGCATTTTCGCTTATTTTTCTGCTTACTTTCCACTTACATTTCCACGTGTAGTTTCTATTTTGTTTTTGTAACATTTTTCTATTATATATATATAATAGAAAAATGTTAAAAAACAAAACATATAATACATATAATTATTGTGGAGTTGTTTGTCTGTGTGTGTTCCTGTATGTCTTTCAATATATAGACAATGCTACACACACTATAAAAATACTTTCCCTATAATGACAGGTTGTTGGTACTGTCGCCGTCGTTGTTGTTGAAAAAGAAGTAGTACAACGACACAGAGAGTCAGTGAAGGATGGAATTAAAATTTGTTTCAAGAAAGAAAAAGAAAAACGTTTTGTTATTGAGCATATCAAT